>NC_140997.1:134527774-134640285 GCF_052327205.1 Somniosus microcephalus
AGAGAGAGGGGGAGGGAGAGAGAGAGGGTGAGGGAGGGAAAGAGTGAGAGGTTGGGAGAGGGAGGGAGCGCTCGCCTTCTTCCTTCCTTCCTTCCTTCGCAGGGGTCCATCGGGCCAGGCCTGAGGCGCTCCTTCCCCCCCTCTCTCTCCAGGCTAATCCCGAACTAAATCCAGCAGTCTCTCTCTCTCTCTTCACCCCCCCCCGTCTCTCTCTTCTCCCCCAGTCTCTCCCTCTCTCTCTCTTCCCCCGTCTCTCTCTTCTCCCCCCAGTCTCTCTCTCTCTCCCCCCCAGTCTCTCTCTCTCTCTCTTCCTCCCAGTCTCTCTCTCTCTCACTCCCCCGTCTCTCTCTCTCTCTCACTCCCCCGTCTCTCTCTCTCTCTCTTCCCCCCAGTCTCTCTCTCTCTCTTCCTCCCAGTCTCTCTCTCTCTCTTCCCCAAGTCTCTCTCTCTCTCTCTCTTCCCCCCAGTCTCTCTCTCTCTCTCCCCCCAGTCTCTCTCTCTCTCTCCCCCCCAGTCTCTCTCCCCCCCAGTCTCTCTCTCTCTCTCTCTCCCCCCCCAGTGTCTCTCTCTCTCTCTCTCCCCCCAGTGTCTCTCTCTCTCTCTCTCTCCCCCAGTCTCTCTCTCTCTCTTCCCCCCAGTCTCTCTCTCTCTGTCTCCCCCCAGTCTCTCTCTCTCTCTCCCCCCAGTCTCTCTCTCTCTCCCCCCCAGTCTCTCTCTCTCTCTCTTCCCCCCAGTCTCTCTCCCCCCCAGTCTCTCTCTCTCTCTCCCCCCCAGTCTCTCTCTCTCTTCCCCCCAGTCGCTCTCTCCCCCCCAGTCGCTCTCTCCCCCCCCCGCCCCCGTCTCTCTCTTCTGCCCCCAGTCTCTCTCTTGATCTCCAGGCCTCTCCCCCCCCCAGTCTCTCTCTCTCTCTTTCCCTCTCTCTCTCTCCTTCCCACACAGACAGACAGACAGACAAACTCATTTATATATATAAAAATTATTTCTACTTTTTCATAACAACATGCCCTCAAAAAACCCTCAGCACCACCGGGCACTCCAGCTAGTTTAAAATAAAATAGACGGCACTATAGGGGCAGCCAGTAGCTGCTGCCATGCAACATTCTGGCCCCTCACCCCTGTGGCTCTCCTAGCACATCACGCTCTCTGTGCCGAGAGCACCACAAAAATATTAAATGGCTGGCCTCACATTGTTGCACAAGGTCGACTTAACGGGGTGTAGGTGACCACAACGGCCGAGGAGCAACTAGGACTGCATTATTCGCTTCTGGTCTTGTACTTGACCCCTTCCCGCATTAACCAACTGAGAGTGGAGAGAAATTTAATCTGTGTCCTTCACCATCCCAGCAGATCTCTCCTGTTTAAAAGCATTCTTTAATTCATGAGGTTCCCCGCATATTTTATTGAGCAAACCCTGTAATGTTTGAAATAAAAGCAGAAAACCCTGGAAGCACTCAGCAGGTCAGGCAGCACATGTGGAGTGAGAAACAGAGTTAACGTTTCCAGTCAATGACCTTTCATCAGAATGGAACATTAACTCTGTTTCTCGTCTCCACAGATGCTGCCTGACCTGCTGAATATTTACAGCATTTTCTGTTTTTATTTCAGATTTCGAGCATCCGCAGTATTTTGCTTTTGTCCCTATAATGTTTGATTCATTTCCAAACAAGTTTTATGTGTCACTTTCCATTTACTTCAGGGATTACAGTGGGAATGATATCAAAGGGATGCTTCAGTTGTGATTGAGCTTAAGGTAATGCACAACATTTTTGAGGGATTCATGTATGCAGAGAATGTCATGGCGAATGCTGCACCAGTAACATACCTCTCCCATCATGCACAGCCTGTGGTGTAAAACTGTACTGATCAACAAAGATGTACATTGATTATTAATTGGTGTCTTTGCTACAGGATCATTATGACTTTGGAATGAGAGCTGTAAAAACTGTGATCTCAGCAGCAGGGAACCTGAAGAGGGAAAATCCCAATATGGATGAGGTACAGGAAATACTGGAGCAGAGCTCTGGTCATAGGATGATTAAATGTTGTCTGTCTTAATCCTTGGAATTATTAATAGCTAGAAATATACTAAACATAGAATAATAGATAGCTAGAATATCTTATATATATATATATAATAAAGCGGTCATTCCGTCCGTCTGTCTGTCTGTCTTGAATAAACTCAAAAGTTATAGAGCGTACCTACACGTGTGTTACATCGAAAGAAAGCTTACGATTCCAGAACCGTCATAAGCGTATTTACGTTTCGGCCAGACAAAAATTGCGCCCGCGGTATCCAAAAAACGTTCAACATTCCGCTCATTATCCGCTCATTAGCATCGAGTGATGTCGAGGTCGACCAATCGTACGGTCGAGCGACCCGATGGTCGACCAATTGCTGCGTGGCGGGGGCGGGTTCCTGGCGCTTGCGGGCGAGCGCTCCTAGAGTCGAGTGACGGGACGATTGACCAATCCTACGCTTCGGTGACCTGACAGTCGACCCAATCGGTGCGTGTGTGGGTGGGCCTTATCGTTCTGAACCGAGGGTGAGTCGCCGCCATCTTGATTCCAAACTTTTCATTTCTTTTTCCCGCTTTCTGCGTGTTTTCTTTTCAAATTTACATTTCCAGCAAAAAAAAAGTTGCTTTTAAAAACACAAATTGTTTTAAAAAAAAGTTAATTCATTTGTAAATCTTTTCTGTAACATCTAGAATTTTCCTACCTTTAACCGTTTTTCCAGCCCTGTAAGCCTGGGCCTCTGTTGCCCAGCCACGCCCGAGCTAGGCACCTCCCGTTGCGCTGAACAAGCGGCTCGCGATCTCCGCCATCTTTGTGAAGGCTGGAGGGGGCGGGCCTGAGCCGAGCGTCACCACCGCCGCCATGTTAGTAAAGGCGGGTGGGGCAGGAGTCAGCGCGCGCGACTTGAGTCCGGCCGGGCCTCACGCGGTAGGTTGCGCGGCGGCGTCTCTCTCTTTGCTCTTGAAGCCAGCTCGGGCGGGCTCGGGAGATCGGGCCTCCGGAGATCGGGTGGGGAGGGGCGAGCCTCGGGAGATGGGGGGAGATCGGCGCTCGGGAGATCGGGCTTCGGGAGATCGGCGCTTGGGAGATCGGGCCTCGGGAGATCGGTGCTCGGGAGATTGGGCCTCGGGAGATCGGCGCTCGGGAGATCGGGGGGCGGGGCGCGGGGCTCCGGAGATCAGGCCTCGTGAGATCGGGCCTCGGGAGGCGGGGCTCGGGACATCGGGGAGCGGGGCTCGGGGACTCCCCTCCTCCCCCCCTCCTCCCCCCCTCTCCCTCCCTCTCCCTCCCCTCCCCTCCCCCCTCTCCCTCCCCTCCCCCTCCCCTCCCCCCTCCCCTCTCCCCCTTCCCCCCTCCCCTCCCCCCGCTCCCCCTCCCACCTCCCCCTCCCCTCCCCCCCCTCCCCTCTCCTCCCCCCCGCTCCCCCTCCCCCTCCCGCTCCTCCCCCCTCCCCCTCCCCCCTCCCCACCACCCCCGCTCCCCTCCCCCTTCCCCCTCCCCTCCCCCCTCCCCCCCTCCCCTCCCCCCTCCCCTCCCCCCTCCTCCCTCCCCTTCCCCCCCTCTTCCCCCACCCCTTCCCCCCTCTTCCCCCTTCCCCCCTTCCCCCCTCTCCCCCTCCCCCCCCTCTTCCCCCAGTCGCTCTCTCTCTTCCCCCCAGTCGCTCTCTCCCCCCAGTCGCTCTCTCTCTTCCCCCCAGTCGCGCTCTCTCTTCCCCAGTCGCTCTCTCTCTCTCTTCCAATAACAACATGCCCTCGAAAAAGCCTCGGCACCGCTGGGCACTCCAGCTAGTATTACATATATTGAATACTAGATAGCCAGAGTGCATTATACATAGAATAGTAGGTAGCCAGTGTATTATAAATAAAATAATAGATAGCCAGAATATATTACATATCAAATAATAGATTGTCAGACTGTATTGAATTGGCTAGGAATATACTGTATATAAAATAAGAAATAGGCAAGGGTTGTATTGAATTTAGCAAAGAGTGAATTGCATATAGGATAATAGTTAGCAAGGAATATATTAAATATAGCAGAGTGTATTGCATATAGATAACAGATAG
Source organism: Somniosus microcephalus (assembly GCF_052327205.1). Taxonomy (NCBI): domain Eukaryota; kingdom Metazoa; phylum Chordata; class Chondrichthyes; order Squaliformes; family Somniosidae; genus Somniosus; species Somniosus microcephalus. The sequence continues at coordinate 134,531,857 of NC_140997.1, forward strand.
CTATTGAATATAATAACATGTATAAACAGATAATAAGTAGCCAGTGTGGATTACATATAATAATAGTTCAACAGAATGTATTGCATATAAAGAATAACAGATAGCTGGAAGTGTATTGAAACATAAAATAGTGTATTGAACATAGAAAATAGATAACCAGGAATGTGTTGCATGTAGAATAATGTTCAATTGGTAGTACAGGTAGACTATCCTTTATCCAAACTTCCGAAAAACGAAAACCTCTAAAAACCGAAAGTTTTTTTGTTCAGCGTAAATCGTGCGCACGACATGACCAGAGTGGTGCACGACTTACGCTGAGCAGGGCAGAGGGTCACAGAGTTCCCTCCTGGGTAGGAGATTGCAGGCCGAGCCGGGCAGTGTGAAGGAGGTACCGGGAGAGTGAACCCAACAATACAGTGGCCCGTCCGATAGCTGCAGCGGCCCGTCCGATATTCTTTTCTCCCCCCGACCCGACCCGAACCGAACCACGGCCCGTCCGATATTCTTTTCTCCCGACCCGACCGAACCGCGGCCCGTCCGATATTCTTTTCTCCCCCCCCGGACCCCGACCCCCCCGACCTGAACCGCGGCCTGTCCGATATTCTTTTCTCCCCCCCTGGACCCCGACCCCCCCCCCCTGACCGACCCCGACCCCCCCCCGACCTGAACCGCGGCCCGTCCGATATTCTTTTCTCTGCCCCCACCCGACCCCCGACCTGATTTGCGGGCCAGCTTAGTAGGAGTCAGCCGATATCCGGCTTTCCAGAGAAGCAGGAAGGGGAATGAGACACGGAACAGTCGCAAGAGGTAGCCTGAACTTTTACAATTTATATTAAATACAAATTTCCCAGTCTTATAATAATACCTTCTGAAATCCGAAAAATTCCGAAAACCGAAACTCAGCTGGCCCCAAGGCTTTCGGATAAGGGATAGTGTACCTGTACTCCTACCTCTGAGTCAGAAGATTCAAGTGTAATCTTCAGTGTAGCATGGAAGGAGTTGGCCATTTATTCTGTTGGATATGTTTGATTTGCTACATGAGCAGAGGAAATTGAGGAGGGGGCTGGGAAAGCCCCTTCCGCCTCAAGACAATAAAAAAAAAATTCATTCACGGGATGTGGACCTCGCAGGTAAGGCCAACATTTATTGCCTATCCCTAATTGCCCTTGAAGGTGGTGGTGAACTGCCTTCTTGACAGTGGCTTGCTAGGCCATTTCAGAGGGCATTTAAGAGTCAACCACATTGCTGTGGGTCTGGAGTCACATATAGGCCAGACCAGGTAAGGACGACAGATTTCCTTCCCTAAAGGACATTAGTGAACCAGATGGGTTTTTACAGCAATCTGGTGGTTTCATGGGCTGGAATTTTCCAGGGTGTCAGCGGGCAGGATCGATGGCAGGTCAGGTGGGAAAGCTTTTTATTGACAGCAGGTCAGGAACCCTCTGTTATCCCACCACAACCTGCCTTTCCCAATGGCGCGACTGTCACCACTAAGCAGACCCGACAGGCAGTGGCGGGCGACCCAATGAAACTCATTATAATCTACTTACCAGACCCTTTACAGGCTTTTTTAACTTACTTTGTAACTTTAACTTCATGGCCACGAAGACCACGTCGGTCAACCTGAGGTGGGAGTTCAGTGGCCATTGCTCCAGCTGATTCCTTGAGAGCCTCAAATGTACAGTAAAAGCTCCCACCTGACAGATCATCACTTTCCTCAGCCACAAGCTTCTCCTCACTGCATTTCCAGAACAGAATCAGCAGGCTGCAAGTGTTTCCACCAAAGTCTCCATCCAGTCTCACCTCATTATCTCTCTCACCATTGACAGATCGCTTCTGTCATCTGTATTTCACCTGTCATCTATTCCATCGGCATGGGTGCCTTTTATACAGTCTCACCTTGGTCCGCAGAATTGGACCACGATGAGCCCCAACGCCAGCAGCACCAGGCACACCAGCAGCAGCAACAACAACACCAACCTTCTCCGCAATCCCCTGATGCTGCACAGGACAGAGGGCATCAGCACCTGAGCACATTGTTGCCTGGGAGGCCAGGGATGGCCTCATAATGGCCAGATTTACTTAACTTTACGCTGTACACCCTGGCTGCCACATGATGTGCCAGGTTGGCACCACCACACACCAACACCATAAAGCATCCCTACAATGTCCAAGCAATTCCTCTCACACTCATCACCATTGCGGGGGATACCGTTATGTCTCACCATTCACTACAACTCACTAAGCCACTTCGAAAGGTGCACACAAATCTGTCCTGGACCGGAAAGTGTTGAAAATAAAGATTTCAGTGTTTGACCAAACATTAATACAAACTTAACATAAACATTGGATAAAACACCCAAGTGGCTACCCTTGTGTGTTGTTAATTGGTATGATTGCACTAGGATGAGGGTGAATGTGAGGAGTGGCTAGTGAGATGGGGATGTGATAATGTAGATAGAGAGGGGTGGATGGAGATGCAAGGTAAGTTGGTGTGAGTAAGGATGTGCAGGAGTAGGGTAGGTAAGGCAAAGTGATGGGGATGTGATGAGAGGCACAGCAGGATGAAGTTGAGTGTGGCTTTGTTATAATGTTTGTGATCTAATGAGATAATTGAAATGTTTGCGCCACTGCACCCAGGTCCTCCTGACCACATCCCTGCTTGTGCCCTCCTCTGCAATCTCCAACCAGGCTGTTTTGATCTCCTGGGGAGGTCTCTTCCGCCCATCGGAAGGGAAGAGGATTACCCTGTGTGCTCTGACTCCCTCCATAAGCATATGGAGGGCATCATGGGAGAACCTGGATGCAGCCCTCTGCCTCTGTACAGTCATTGTCAGGGTTTGCAACACTTCAATGCTGTAGAACACTGACAGCATAAATGTCAAAAGAAATGTGGCCATGGTCCCTTTAAGGAAACCGGCTGATGACACGTCATGAATGATGTCACCAGACCCGCTTCCTCTAATTGGACCAGGAAATGCGCTGGGCAGGCTTAACAAGCCCTATTAAGTTCATTTTGGACAGCGGGCTGGAGCCAGCAGTGGGGCAGTGACCCACCATTGACATTGCCCGCACCGGACCTGCCGAGGTGAGCAAAATCCCGGCTATGGTCACCATTACTGATGATGCCTTTTTAGTTCCAGGCTTATTTAACTGAATTTAAATTCCCCAGCTGCCATGGTGGGATATGAACTCTTGTCACCAGATCATTAGTACAGGCCTCTGAATTACTAGTCCAGTAATATTACCACTATGCTACTGTTCCTGTTAAGTGGCTAAGCTGTGCCTGCAACTATTACAGACGCAGTCACAGGCCCATGCTTTAATGGAAGCCCTGGAAATCTGGGAGCAACATAAAGGGAGCAGAGACCTGACAGCATCAGTCTCTTCCCCATTTTCTTCTTTATAGAAATGGGAAATTAATGCCCCAGGCACTTGGGAGAAAGATACCAAGCCAATGGCCCTGAAATTAGGATCGGGAGCTTGCCGCGCGTGCAGGCCCCTGATGTGCACTCACCCTGCGCGCCGACATCTGAAGCCCGGGCCTGCTTGCATTTCCTGTCACTGGCCCGGTTCAGATGTCGGCGTGATGTGCTAACCTGATCCAGCGGCGTAGTTAGTGCGATGTGCCGGCTGGGATCAGGTGAGCACTGTGCAGCCAATCAGGGGAGGGGAAACTTCATTCATGAGTTTGAGAGTAAGAACTGTCAAACTCATGAAAAGTATGGGCTGCCAAAACACTAAACTTTAAATAAAATTTTAAAAAACATCCCACTGATTATATTAACTATAAATAAGTTTTAAAAAATATTTTAAACAATTAATCAAATTTTTGAAAAAAATAATTTTTTTAAAAATAGGGTCTAAAACTAAACTTACCTTACTGTAAATTCTTTAAAAATAATATACCTGTGGAAAAAATGTTTCTAAATTGTACTAAAAGACCACTTAGCTGTAAAACTAAATACTTACGTCTGGTTTTTCCACGCGTAAAAACCGGAGGCCTTTACACTCGGGCAACTCTGGGGAAAAAAAAAAGGAATTTCAGCACGCACGTGCTGCATCACAAGTCGCAAGCGTTCTGCCTCTTAACCCCTTGGGTCAGAGGACAGGAAATGCCGGTTTTCAGCGCATGCGCTGTGCATGCTGAAAACCGGCAATTCCTCCGGGCACACGCGTGAGTACCCCGTCCTTACTCACGCGTTGTGACAGGAATTACTGGGCCAAAGATGTGCAGATTAGGTTGATTGGCTATGATAAATTGACCCTTAGTGTTAGGGGGATTAAATACGTGGGGTTACGGGGATAGGGTGGGATATGTGTTGGTGCAGGGGTTACGGGGATCGGGTGGGATATGTGTCGGTGCAGGCTCGATGGGCCGAAATGGCCTCTATCTGCACTGTGGGGTTTCTGTGATTCTGTGATTCTGAATATGTCTGAAAAGAATAGTGTAGCAATTACCACAATGGTTAGGCACTTCTAAGAGCTGACTCCCAGAAAAGGGTGGCATTTCTCTGCTTGTATGCTAATGTGAATAATAACTTAGTTTTGGTCTGATATTTATGTGCAGGCAGGAAGGGAGCCGAGGCGACTTATAGCGGCCAGGAAACCTGGATATATGGGAAACACTGAGGTACTGCCGAATTTAACTGCAGGACCTCATTTGAATTTTTTTCTCTGTTTCTTGCCCAGCAGCTGGCCAAATTGAGAGGCTGGTGGGCTGTCGGCTGGGAAGGCCTGCGGTAGAAGGCCGCAGCTGGGGACCGGAGAGGAGGGAGGGAGAGATCGCAGGGGGATCGGATTGCAGTGGGGGAGTCGGCACCAGATCGCGGGAAGGATCGGATCACGGGGGGGTTGACATCAGATCACGGGGGGCGTTTGGCACGCGGGGGGGGGGGATGAGTGGACCGCAATCGGTACGCCATTAGATTGTGGGAGAGGATCGGCATTGGATTGCGGGTGGGTGGGGGGTGGTCGACATCGGATAGCGGAGGGGGGGTCGACATCGGATTACTGGGGGGGTTGACATCAGATCGCAGGAAGGGAGGTAGATTGTGGCAGGTTAGCTTGAGGGGCCAGGTGGGGTAAGCACTCCTACTCCTGGCCCATAAACAGTGCTGGATCCAGCAGTTCTCACCTCCCTTTAGCTGCCGGGTTTCCCGAACCCTGGGAAACCTGGCCCGTAGCTGTTGAATCCAAATGGTTGCTAAAATCTGAGGCACGCAGTCTCATTAACATATTAAAATTATTGACCTGCCTTTCAAGAGCAGATTACACCCCTCTCCCAGTTAAGTCAGAAGTAGTCATGTTCGTGGCGGTTTGGGGTCGGGTTTCCCATTTTAAAGAATTTAACCCCCCTCCCGCCCCTCTCCCACCTGTCCTGGGGGGTTAAAACTCCCCCCATGGCCTGTTCCCCAGCTCCCATCAATGCCCCCTATTGCTGCTTATCATAAGATGACAGGGACAGTCCAGGCCTTACTTACTATCCCTTCTAAGTTTCCTTCCTGTGAGATTTTGTAGTCTTCACTCAGCCCCTCGCTGCTTCATATGGCTTATAACTGAATGGAGCAGTACTTGAACCTACATATATGTAAGTAGATTCCAGTAAAGGTTGCTAGCAAACACTGATGACCCCATTAGCCTTAACATATAGAAGCTGTGTGCCAACTCTGTCATGGAACAAGAAGATATGAAGGCACATAGAAATTAACTGTGGTTAGAGGTAAAATAAATGCAAAAAAAAATCCACATATCTTGTGACTCTCAACCTGGTTTCTTTAAACTAAAAGCTGTGCTGTTTTTCAGGAGCTGATATGTCTGAGAGCCATCCGTGATGTGAATGTGCCCAAGTTCCTGCAAGATGACCTCAAACTCTTCAATGGTATCGTGTCTGATCTCTTCCCCATGATCAAGGAAGAACCCATTGACTATGGCATTCTGGAGGAATCCATTCGTAAAACATGTATTAAGAAAATTCTAAAAGATGTTGATGGTAAGTTACGTTTCATGTCAAAAAAAGAAATGCCCTTAAGTGAGTGGGGAAAAATGTGAATGCTGGAAACGCACCGCAATATACAATGATTTTCTTGATGTAAAGAAAAACAGAAAGATCTAGCCATATAATTAAAAGTCCTGGGGTCAATTTTACTAACCCTTGCCTCTGGATCACCCAAGTTCACGCTTTTTTTGTTGCCCCATGATTTACAGGACTTACCTGTGGGCACAGCTTGGCCTGTGCCTGCATGAGACACTGTTGGAGTTGGAGGCACATTAATGAGGCATGAGGGTATGTTCCTGACCGTCTGCCTCACTTCGTGGGAGCTACATCGGCTCGGCAATCCAGCACACGAGTGCACAGAAAACATGGCACTATGACCTGCTCCCGACCCCTGCTGACCAGAGAGTTTCTGGGGTACCCGGGGACAATGGGAAAGCTGCCAGCGGAACTCTTTCTTTTTCATTTCATTCCCCCGGCCCCCCCCCCTCCTCCCTCCCAGAATATTTAAATACAGTTAGCACTTTCTGGCTGCCAATTTCCATTGGGAACCAGAAAGCCCCAATCCCTGAGAAGCCTACAGTTGCAGCTCATCATCCTGTCCCTTCCACTATTAGGCCCTGCCAAGAAATCCTGGGGCTGGACTTGACCACTATCTGGGGCTAAAATTGGTCTACACCAGTAGTGCGAGACGGCTCATAGAGAATTGGCAGTTCGTTTTACACCACATCCCATTTTCTTTTCCATTGATTCACTATGAGCCCATTTCAAGCTGCTGACTTAAACCAGTTTCACCCCCTCTATGTTTTGTACCTGGGTGGAAAGGGGAGGGGAGGAGATGGGCAATAAAATCTGCCCTCTTGTGTTTAGCATGTATCGATAGCATTAAACTTATCAAAGGCATTGCACCTGAAAACGTGGCCTCAGAGGTGTTAAATCTCCAAGGTGTCACATGTCCAAAGGGAAAAAAGAGTTGTGATTGGTTTGAATAACAACTTATCTGTTAAGTTACCAATCAATTAAAAAATTGATTACATGTAATGTATCAAAAGTAGTAAAAGCTACCAATAAGGAGCGGGTAACCAGCAGAGGACAGAAGGACCAAATCCCTCAGGCTTTTTTTTATAAGCTGGCATTCACCAACTGGCAGGTACTAGAAAACTGACCAATTAAATTGCATAAATAATTTTTTGCAGTAGCTATTTTCCTTCTTCTCTCAGGTCAGTGTCTGTAACTAAAATAACTGCTTAGGAATTCCAGCAATGCTATTGCACTGCCAGAAGTGCAGCATGGTGGAGCAGCTGCTTTTATCGGCCATACCTTTATTGCTGCTGCTCCCCCAATTCGAATGCTAAACAGTCTCCCTGGGACTGATTGTCATTTTGTAGCTGGCATTGTGGGGCCCACATGCTGCCCAAAACGGCAAGTACGTTCTGCTTCCTGCAGGCGTACTTAACGCTGGCTGTTACAGCGACATATCTAGGGAGGCCTGGGAGTCCCACCAACACCCCCCTAAAGGTGGCGTCATGATGGAGGGTGGGTGGGTGGAAGAAGCACCTGCGAGCTCCCCACCACCCGCCCAACTCCCCCACCCCAGTTGGTAGTTAGCATGGCGGGGAGGACAATTTCACCCCAATTTCTGGTCCCTCTGCTCTGACCCTCTTATGCCTGCTATTTGAATGGTGGCATTAATATGCTTATTTTACATGAGCAAAGGAATTTCAAGCAAGTCTGTTGCTAGAATTGCACAGCATGATTTCACACCGCTACCATTTAAAAAAATACTCCTCGCTCATAGTTGCACTTTAGTGCCTTAAGGGTTTTCGTGCGCATCTCTGCCATGAAAGTGATTCACCTCCATGTATTCACTGAAACTAACACCGGAGAAAGCTGCACATTATTTTTCAAGTTGCCCAGATTCTAGGCAGAGCTGTTGCTCCAGAGAACTGACTTATGGACATCCAAAGCTGCTTTGCTATGTTCCCATCAGGCAGCACAGTCACAGCAAAAGTCTCTCTCAGGCCTCCAGGCCTGACAATGCTGCCATACTTGGAAGTCTGGATGTAAGATCTTCATGAGGCCTCCAGAGCTCAACTGAATTTTGTTCTCCTGACCCTCTCTGCAAGCACTGACTGATAAACAGGCACCTGCCACACTCCAGCACCTCACTCGGAACTGTTCTTCAGCTGTGGATAGGCTATTCAAGCAAGAAGGGACTCGGAGCTGAGCCCGATCCTGTCCTCACCTGATGTCCATACATGCTGGCTAATTTCAACCCCACATCCACAGCCCAGAGGCACTGAGGCCAATTGTAGCTCAGCTAAGATGAGCAAACTCAACATGGCAGCAGTCAAAATTCTGCCCTTCCTGGTCTGTAACGGCGCAGTTCCACACTGGACACCATACGAGAGTGACTGCCCTTGACATCAAGGCAGCATCTGACAGAGTGTGGCATCAAGGAGCCCTAGTAAAACTGAAGTCAATGGGAATCAGGGGTAAAATGCTCCATTGGCTGGAGTCATACCTCGCACATAAGGAAGATGGTTGTGGTGGTTGAAGGTCAATCATCACATCGCTGCAGGAGTTCCTCAGGGCAGTGTCCTAGGCCCAACCATCTTCAGCTGCTTCATCAATGACCTTCCCTCCAACATAAGGTCAGAAATGGGGATGTCCGCTGATGGTTGCACAGTGTTCAGTGCCATTCACAACTCCACAGATAATGTAGCAGTCCATGCCCGCATGCAACAAGACCTGGACGACGTTCAGGCTTCGGCTGATAAGTGGCAGGTAACATTTGCGCCACAGAAGTGCCAGGCAATGACTATCTCCAACAAGCGAGAGTCTAACCACCTCCCCTTGACATTCAATGGCATTAACAATGCCGAATCCCCCACTATCAACATCCTGGGGGTCACCATTAACCAGAAACTGAACTGGACCAGCCACATAAATACTGTGGCAACAAGAGTAGGTCAGAGACTAGGTATTCTGCGGTGAGTGTCTCACCTCCTGACTCCCCAAAGCCTTTCCACCATCTACAAGGCACAAGTAAGGAGTGTGATGGAATACTCTCCTCTTGCCTGGATGAGTGCAGCTCCAACAACACTCAAGAAACTCGACACCATCCAGGACAAAGCAGCCCGCTTGATTGGCACCCCATCCACCACCTTAAACATTCACTCCCTCCACCACCGGCGTACCGTGGCTGCAGTGTGTACCATCTACAAGATGCACTGCAGCAACTCGCCAAGGCTTCTTTGCCAGCACCTCCCAAACCCACGACCTCTTCCACCTAGAAGGACAGGGGCAGCAGGCGCATGGGAACACTGCCACCTCCAAGTTCCCCTCCAAGTCACACACTATCCTGACTTAGAAGTATATCGCTGATCCTTCATCGTCGCTGGGTCAAAATCCTGGAACTCCCTACCTAACAGCACTGTGGGAGTACCTTCACCACACGGACTGCAGCGGTTCAAGAAGGCAGCTCACCACCAACTTCTCAAGGGCAACTAGGGATGGGCAATAAATGCTGGCATTGCCAGCGATGCTCTGATCCTATAAACGAATTTTTAAAAAAGGCAGTCAGCAGAGGGCTTACAAATGATATTCCTTCATTTTTGATTTAATAAGTCCAGTAGATCTTCTACATCACAAAAGGGAATGGTATTAAGAAAAAGGAATTGTGAAAGCAAATTCAATTCCTTATTTATATATTGTAAACAAAAGCCAAGAAATTACTGTTTGTGGTTTTTGTTTTATTCGTTCCTGTGATGTGGGTGTCGCTGGCAAGGCCAGCATTTATTGCCCACCTTAATTGCCCTTGAGAAGGTGGTGGTGAGCCGTCTTCTTGAACTGCTGCAGTCCATGCAGTAAAGGTACTCCCATAGTGCTGCTAGGGAGGGAGTTCCAGGATTTTGACCCAGCGACTATGAAAAAACGCCGATATATTTCCAAGTCAGGATGGTGTGTGACTTGGAGGGGAACTTGGGGGTGATGGTATTCCCATGCACCTGCTGACTTTGTCCTTCTAGGTGGTAGAGGTCGCGGGTTTGGGAGGTGCTATCGAAGAAGCCTTGGTGAGTTGCTGCAGTGCACCTTGTAGATGGCACAATCTGCAGCTAGGGTGCGCCAGTCAAGCGGGCTGCTTTGTCCTGGATGGTGTCGAGCTTCAAGTGTTGTCGAAGCTGCATTCATCCAAGCAAGTGGAGAATATTCCAACACACTCCTGACTTGTGCCTTGTAGATGGTGGAAAGGCTTTGGGAAGTCAGGAGGTCAGACACTTATTGCAGAATACCCAGACTCTGACCTGCTCTTGTAGCCACAGTATTTATGTAGCTGGTCCAGTAAGTTTCTGGTCTGCTTGACAAGTCTGTGGGACAGCTCTCCCAATTTTGGCACAAGTCCCCAGATGTTCATGAGGACTTTGCAGGGTCGAGTGGGCTGGTCATGTCCGAAGCCTGTGCCTAGGTTGATGCTGTTCGTTTTTTTTATTATTGTTTTTTGTAGCAGTTGTGTAGAACTGAGTGGCTTGCTAGGGGGCAGTTAAGAGTCAACCACATTGCTGTGGGTAAGGACAGCAGATTTTCTTCCCTAAAGGACATTAGTGAACCAGATGGGTTTTTACGACAATCTGATAGTTTCATGACTGATACTAGCTTTTTATTCCAGATTTATTTAATTAACTGAATTTAAATCCCCCAGCTGCCATGGTGGGATTTGAACTCACTTCTACTGGATTATTAGTCCAGGCCTCTGGATTACTAGCCCAGTAACATAAACACTATGCTACCGTATCCGTAGTCTGCAAACATTTAATGTGTTTGTTTGACATTTCTTTATTTGCTATTTAATGGAACCATTAAATTATTTAAAATAGAGGCTTAAAATAGTGAGCTGAGTCCTGTGAACATGTAATGCATTGTTCACTAATATCAGTAACAGTATAGTGTTCTGAAGATTGAGATGATAAAAATGAGTTGCTTGATCTAGCTCAATGAGGCATGAGAGGTAGTTTTCCGACTTTGTGCTTCTATCTGGGAGCCTTGCCCAATTAGAAAGTCAGGTGCATGCTGTGTATGATTTTCCAACCATTGGTTTTAAGTGGTTTGAAAATCATGCACACAATTGAAATTTGTAATGTGCACTCCCAGTGGGCAAAGCTCCCAGCTGGAACCAGAAAGTCAGAGAATTACACACATGTCATTTCAAGCCTCCTTTTGGATTTACTGCACAGAATTTTTGAATTCAGAGAACTTTACATTACCAGCTATGCAGCCTATCATTTATGGTTTCTCCCCTTGTGCAGGCTTTGTGATCAAGTGCATTCAGTTATATGAAACTACAGTTGTCCGGCACGGACTGATGTTGGTCGGTCCTTCAGGATCTGGAAAGACAAAGGTAGGGCACAACATGTAGAAATATTACCTGTGTAATAGGATCATCATCTGCTTGTATAATTAGCCATCAAACCTATATTTTGAAATGATGAGATAGCGAGATCAATTCCTGTCTTCAGGTTCTTAGTGGTGCTTGTGAGTTGTACTGCGTGCCACTCTACGGAATCATCTCCATGGGTCAGCGTTGTAGCATGTCTGTAAGGAAGTACAGCTAAATTTCAGGTCACAGCTGATTGTCACTGTCTCTGCACATGCCCAAAATAAGAAAAGCAGATTAAAAAAGCATTCAGAAATGCGACAAAAAAACCTTGCACGTTAAAATCAGGGTCCACTAAGTGACCTCCTGTCTGAAAGGTCACCTCTACCAATATGGTACGCCTGTTTTTCTGAGCATGCTGTGCACTTGATATCCAGCACACCCACTGGCTACAAAATGGAGCAGACTCCTTCTACGTCCCCTTTTGATTTGACTGGGTCTTTGTGTGGGACAAAGATTAGGTGAAGATTACACCGATCTGATTGTTCCCTAATTTCAACTGTCCAATACCAAAATCGGCCCCATTGTGTTATTATATCTAGAATATTTGAGTACTTTTCAAATTTCTTAGGCTGATCGTTCGTAACATTATCTGAGCTTTTAAGAGCCGATTCCCCAGTGCCGTACTCAGGGACAGCCTCTTGCCCTGAGTGCTCGCAATTGGCCAGGCACACTTGCCACTGCATTTCCGATTCCATTGGAGAGGAAGCTTTCTCATTTTCTGAGACCTTGTTACAAGCACTAAGATTATGTAAATCATTACGGGTATTAAAGTTATGAAACTATATTGAGATTGGTCCCACAATGAATTCCATGTGGTCTGGGACTGCACTACTTTCTATTTGCAGAGCACCTGTTTAAAATGAGCATTGGGAGACCAATTTTACAGAAGGTTGATTTTGGCACATCGGAGTTTTCTTTCTGTTTTGGATTAGGTTTTAAGGAGCATCCGAGGAGAGAGAGCTAGAGAGGCGGAGAGGTTTAGGGAGGGAATTCCAGAGCTTGAGGCCTAGGCAGCTGAAGGCACGGTTGCCAATGGTGGAGAAATTAAAATCGGGGATGCACAAGAGGCCATAATTGGAGGAGCGCAGAGATCTCGGAGGGCTGGAGGAGGTTACAGCGATAAGGAGGGGCTAAGCCATGGAGGGATTTGAAAACAAGGATGAGAATTTTAAAATTGAGGCATTGCCAGACAGGATGCCAATGTAGGTCAGCGAGCACAGGGGTGATACCTTGAGCGGGACTTGGTGCAAGTTAGGATACAGGCAGCAGAGTTTTGAATGAGCTCAAGTTTATGGAGGATGGAAAATGGAAGGCTGGCCAGGAGATCATTGGAATAATCAAGTCTAGTGGTAACAAAGGCATGGATGAGGGTTTCAGCAGCAGATAAGCTGAGGCAGGGTCGGAGACAGGTGATGTTACAGAAGTCAGCGGTTTTGGTGATGGAGTTGTTATTGTTATGTTCATTAATAACTAGACATTCTTATTATGAACACAGCTAGCTTTTGCTAGTTACTTTTATTGAGCACATGTGGACTTGTACAGCATCTTGTAGAGGCTTCCATCTTGACTGCTGCCTTGTGGGTAGCCTAGTGCCTCATGGGTAATGTAGTCTTAATATACATACAGCTGGGTAGTGTAGTCTTATACATACAGCTATATACAGCTCTACACAGCTCTATGGCTCCACCTAGTGTCCACTATAGAATGACATGTTATTGATCATTACATCCCCCTTTCTTTGAGGTTTAACAAAATCAATATCAACTTTCAAGAAAACAATAAAGATAATATCAGTAACACTTTTTGTTAGTGCTCTATAAACATAAACATTTTCAAAACAGTCAACACATTTTCAAAGCTTTACATTGTACTCAAAGATTAAGTCTATCAGGCTCTTTTACTTCACGTGTGGATCTTCTCAACACGGGTAAGTCTGATGTGTCTTCATGAGATTGTTCTGGCGGTGAATGACAAGATGCAGTTGCGGCATTGTCATCAATCTGCTCTTGTATAGATCGAGGTCTCCTTGCGATCTTTGCTTGGAGAGGGTTTCAGTGTTTCCTTCACTCTTCATGCCATAACTCTCAATGTAGTCAATGCACTCTCGAAAAACTGCTGGCAGCTGGATCCCATCATACAGCATAGTCCTCTCAGCAGCCTCGGCTAATGGAACACCAAAGATTGGCCTGAGGGAAGAAGGAGTATCCACCGGAACTGCTTCCTGCTCTGGTGCAGGCTTCTTCTTTTTCTTTTTATCTTTCCACTGCTTAACAACATCTGCTGCGGTTATATCTTTGGACTTTTTCTCCTTGTGTTTTTCCTCTTTGTGCTTTTCTTCCTTTGGCTTCTCTTTGACCTTAAAGTCTTTTTCTTTCTTCTTGGAGAAACTAGGCTTTTTGAAGACATGGATACCCTTTGGCCTTTTCATCCTTGATGGGCTCTCTGCTCCATCACCTGAGTCATCTGGTCTGCTTATGGCACAGTTTATACGGTAGATTCTCTTGACCAGTTCTAAGTCTTCACAAGCTTTGTCACCTAGTATCGAATCAAGTCTTTCAGCCACAACGGAAAACATGAGATGATGCACTTTGTCTTTGGCTGTCACTTTAAGTCTGCATACACCTAAGCTATCTATTTTCTGTCCATTATAGCTCTTCAGTAGTACTGACTTTTTCTGTATTTTGGGCTTTTCTTTCATATTTTTTATGTCACTCATACTGATTAAGTTTGCTTTTGCCCCAGTGTCCAGTTTCAATGTAACTAATGCTCCATTTACCTGCAGTGGGATCATCCATTTGTCCTCTTTTACTGCATTGACTTTATGTTCAGCATTGTCCATTTCTGAGGGCTGCACATTTTCTGTATCTTTTTTGATATCGTCACATGACACCATTCCTACAAAAAATGTCTCACTTTGATCAGTGTCCTCAATCACATTAACTTGTTGCCCTTTCATTGTTTTTACTTTTGAAAAGCATTGTTTGGCAAAGTGATTCTTTCCATTACACTTTGTGCACATTTTTCCAAATGCTGGGCATTGTCTTAACTGGTGTTTGTAACAACAGCGTTTACAATTAAAAATTTCATCCTCCGATTGCTTTTCATTTCTGTTCTGCCCACGTTTCTTCCCCTTGTAGGACACAGCACCGACAGCAGCATTATCACTCATTACAATCGCATCATTATTGATTTCACTGAAAGTCTTCGCGTGCTTTCGAGCTAGCTCGCTGGCTTGGCATATTTTCACCGCATTTTCCAAATTTAGTTCGGTTTCTCTCAACAGACGTTCCCTGACTTTTTTATCATGAATACCAAACACAATCTGGTCACGAATCATGGATGCTTTGAGCTCAGAGAAATTACATGTCTGTGCTTTCAGTTTCAGATCAGTTATAAAGCTATCAAAAGTCTCATTTTGTTGCTGTGTCCGAGAATGGAAGATGTATCTTTCATACGTCTCATTCTTTTTGGGAGAGCAATGTGCATCACATTTTTTTAGCACATCTTCTAATTTTCCTCTGTTATCCTCTGGATTAAATACAAATGTATTAAATACCTCTATCGCCTGTGGGCCTGCAACCGTAAGCAGCAACGCTATCTTCCTTGCGTCTGGCTTCGTACCGAACCCGATGGCTGCAATGTAGAGTTCGAATTGTTGTTTAAAAATCCGCCAATTGTAGTCGACATTTCCCTCGAGATTCAAACGCTCTGGTGGCTTCAAATTCTCCATGTCGCTTTTCACAATTTTCAGCAGATCTTCACCACCCTGGTACCATGTTATGTTCATTAATAACTAGACATTCTTATTATGAACACAGCTAGCTTTTGCTAGTTACTTTTATTGAGCACATGTGGACTTGTACAGCATCTTGTAGAGGCTTCCATCTTGACTGCTGCCTTGTGGGTAGCCTAGTGCCTCATGGGTAATGTAGTCTTAATATACATACAGCTGGGTAGTGTAGTCTTATACATACAGCTATATACAGCTCTACACAGCTCTACGGCTCCACCTAGTGTCCACTATAGAATGACATGTTATTGATCATTACAGTTATGTGGTTGGAAGCTCATCTCAGGGTCAAATAGGATGCCATGGTTGCGAAATGTCTGGTTCAGCCTCAGACAGTGACCTGGGAGAGGGATGGAGTCATTGGCTAGGGAACGGAGTTTCTATATCATTGTTACTGCAATATATTTTCCTGCTATTTGTTGCTTTTTTTTTCAATTCTAAACTCCTTTAGCAGGTATTCTTGCTGCCAACTTTAGCCATAGACACATTGCTCAGCATGAGCATTCCATTCGCCATCCAGGGTTTGGAGGAGGAAAAGTTCTGGTGGAAGGAGGAAACACAGATGCTTTTACACCTCAGGCATCTTCCCTGGTTCGTGGCCCAAGAACTACGTTCTCTGAACCAGGCCGAATCATTTAGCCATGTCTGGCGAGACTTGCCTTCACCTTCTCCACTTCACCAAGGAAGTTGTCACTAAGTTGTGCTGTCTACAAAATCCTCACCTATATAGGGACAATCTGCCTGTTGCTGTGAAGGTCACCACAGCATTGAACTTTTACACCACTGGATTCATTCAAACCATCACTGGTGACATTTATGAGATCATAGAATGATACTGCACAGAGGAAGGCCATTCAGCCCATTGTACCTGGCTCTTTGAAAGAGCTATCCAATTAGTCCCACTCCCCCACTCTTTTCCCTTATCCCTGCAGATTTTACCTTTTCAAGTATGTATCTAATTTCCTTTTGAAAGTTACTATTGAATCTGCTTCCACCACCCTTTCAGGCAGTGCATTCCAGATCATAACAACATGCTGCGTAAAAAAAAATTCTCCTCATCTGCCCTCCGGTTCTTTTGCCAATTATCTTAAATCTGTCTCCTTACCGACCCTCCTGCCAGGGAGATCAGTCAGAAATCAGTCCACAGATGCATCAAGCAGCTCTATGAAAGCAGGGGCAGCACTGTTGTCCATATCCCAACAGCACAAGAGGATGCAGCACATTTACCAGGTAGCAGGCTTTCTTAAAGTGCAAGGCTTAATTGATAGTACCCATGTAGGCATCATGGTCCTTAATAACAACTCATTGCATATATGAATCGGAAAGGCAATCACTCCATCAATGTGCAACTGGTGTCATAGAAACATAGAAACATAGAAGATAGGAGCAGGAGTAGGCCATTCGGCCCCTCGAGCCCGCTCCGCCATTTAACGAGATCATGGCTGATCATCCAAATTCAGTACCCTGTCCCTGCTTTCTCCCCATATCCCTTGAAAACTTTAGCCTCAAGAAATATATCAAACTCCTTCTTGAATATATTTAATGAATTGGCCTCAACTGCCCTGTGTGGCGGAGAATACCACAGGTTCACCACTCTCTGGGTGAAGAAATTCCTCCTCATCTCAGTCCTAAATGGCTTACTCCTTATCCTTAGACTGTGACCCCTGGTTCTGGACTCCTCCGCCATCAGGAACATCCTTCCTGCATCTAGTCTGTCTAGTCCTGTTAGAATTTTATAAGTTTCAATGAGATCCCCTCTCATTCTTCTAAACTCTAGCAAATATAAGTCTAAACGACCCACTCTCTCCTCGTACGTCATTCCTGCCATCCCAGGTATCAGTCTGGTGAATCTTCGCTATACTCTCTCCATGGCAAGAACATCCTTCCTCAGATAAGGCGACCAAAACTGCACACAATACTCAAGGTGTGGTCTCACCAAGGCCCTGTACAACTGCAGCAAGACATCCTTGCTCTTGTACTCGAATCCTCTCGCTATGAAGGCCAACATACCATTTGCCTTCTTAACCGCCTGCTGCACCTGCATGCTTACCTTCAGCGACTGGTGCACAAGGACACCCAGGTCTCGTTGCACTTCCCCTTTTCCCAATCTATTGCCATTCAGATAATAATCTGCCTTCCTGTTTTTGCCACCGAAGTGGATAGCCTTGTGGCAGAGCCACTGAATGACTCTGGCTAACTGTATATAATTCTCTTTAACGATGTTCTAACACCAGCCTAAACCTGTACCATTGTGTTAGGCATTATTGTGTTTTGTATATAGAGTTTGCATGTACGGGGCGTGGCCCCTTTAAGAGCACGGGAAAACGTGGGCAAACGCGATGACATCACGTCGCAAACCATGGGACTGCCCAGTCAGTCCTCGTGGCATCGCCTTTGAGTAAAGACCTGTTTGATTGTTCTCTTGTGTCGATCTCCGTTATTCGTAGGAATAATTCCTACATTGGTGACCCCGTTTTTGTGAACGTTTTCACAAAAGAAGAGCAGAGCATGGAAGCAAACGTCATTTCGCTAAAGCTACCGCAGTTCTGGGAGCAGCAAGCGCCCTCGTGGTTTATTTAGGTCAAGGCCCAGTTCGCCCTGAGGAACATCGATGCGGATCAGACCAAGTATCTTTATGTGGTCTCCGCACTCGACAGCTCTATTGCCTCTCGGATCGCCAGCCTCCTCGAAAACCCCCCAATGGAGCGCAAGTATGAAACCCTCAAGGCGCGGTTACTGCAGGTTTTCGGGCTCACAAAATCGGAGCGCGCCCGTCGATTACTCGTTATGCCCGGGCTCGGGGACTCCAAGCCTTCAGAGTTGATGAGCCAAATGCTCACACTCCTGGGCTCAGAACGGGAATGTTTCCTATTCCGCAAGATTTTCCTCAGCCAACTGCCTGAACAGGTGCAAGCTGCCCTGGCCAGATCTGAAACTGAAGACTGCGCAACACTCGCTGCGGAGGCTGACAAAATTTTCGCTGTAACTCGGCAGTACTGCACCGCCACGAGGCAACCATCCCCCGCAGACACCGCCCCAGCTCGTCCGCCTGCTGGGCTGTGTTTCTACCACGTGCAGTTCGGCGCGAAAGCGAAGCGTTGCCGCCCTCCCTGCAGTTTTCCCCCAAAAAAACAACAACTGACACTGCGACCACCGAGGAACGGGTCTAACGGGCACCCCGCGGCCGCAATGGCAATCGGCAACGCGGGAAAATTGCTCTTCATCACTGATACTCTCTCCGGTCATCGTATTCTGTGCGACACCGGAGCGCAGTGCAGCATTTTACCCGCGTCCGCCCTCGATGTGCAGACGGGGAATCACGGCCCTGCCCTTGAAGCGGCCAATGGCGGAACAATCCGGACCTTCGGCAGACGACGAGTGGAGTTGTGCCTCGGGGGGCAACGTTTTCACTGGGAGTTTGTTACGGCCAAAGTTTCCCAGCCCCTCCTCGGCGCGGATTTCCTGTGCACCAACAGCCTCCTGGTCGACATTAGGAACTGTCGGCTGATCAACGCAGCAACTTTTAATTCTCTTCCGTGTTACCGCAGTAACACTACGTCACGCACCGTCTACTGTGCGTTCCCGACTCCTGATGAGTTCGCTCACCTGCTCAGCGAATTCCCCGACCTGACAAGACCCACGTTCTCCTCCACAGCCACGAAACATGGTGTGGAACGCCACATCACCACCAACGGCCCCCCGGTCTACGCGCGGGCCCGGTGCCTAGAACCTGGCAAGCTGGCGGTCGCAAAGGCGGAGTTCGCAACCATAGAACGGTTAGGGATTATTCGCCGGTCGAATAGTCCCTGGTCTTCACCCCTCCATATCGTCCCGAAGCCTGGCAGCGGATGGCGGCCATGCGGCGACTATCGACGACTAAACGACGCCACCACTCCTGATCGGTACCCGATCCCCCATATCCAGGATTTCTCTGCCTATTTGGCAGAGAGCACCGTGTTCTCAATAGTCGACCTCGTCCGGGGCTACCACCAGGTCCCAGTTCATCCACAAGATGTCCAGAAGACTGCAGTCATCACCCCATTTGGCCTCTTTGAGTTTTTACGGATGCCGTTTGGGTTAAAGAATGCCGCCCAGGCTTTCCAACACCTGATGGACTCCGTGCTGCGGGACCTCAAGTTCCTCTTCGTCTACCTGGACGATATTCTAATTGCCAGTCCTACTAAGGAAGAACATACCTGTCACCTACGCACCCTTTTTCGACACCTCAGCCAACACGGCCTGATTATCAACCGGGCCAAGTGTCAGTTTGGCCTGCACCAAATTGACTTCCTGGGGCATTGCATCACCTCAGAGGGAGCGGTTCCTTTACCTTCAAAGGTAGAGGCGGTGACATCCTTTCCACGCCCGCAGAACATAAAGGCCCTGCAGGAATTCCTAGGCATGGTAGACTTTTACCACCGTTTCGTGCCTAAGGAGGCACTACTCATGCAGCCCCTGTATGAGGCCCTCAAGGGCAAGACTGGCAAGAACTCGGTAGACTGGACGGATGACATGGCCCGAGCGTTCACCGACACCAAAAGCGCCTTAGCCAACACGACTATGCTGGCGCACCCGCTGCCAGGAGCCCCATCGCCCTCACCACCGACGCGTCGGACTACGCAGTCGGTGCCGTGCAACAGCAGTGGGTGAACGGGACGTGGCAGCCGTTGGCATTCTTCAGCCGTCAACTACGGCAGAACGAGAGAGCATACAGCACGTTCGACTGGGAGCTGCTTGCCCTTTTTCTGGCCATCCGCCATTTTCGGTTCCTTCTGGAAGGACGTCCTTTCACCGCTTTTGTGGACCATAAGCCGCTGACCTTTGCAATGTCCAAGACCGCCAAACCATGGTCAGCCCGACAACAGCGTCAACTGACCTACATATCCGAATTCACCACGGATGTACGGCACGTGGCCGGTAAGGACAACCTGGTGGCAGACTGCCTCTCCCGCGTGATCGTCAATACGGTTCATTTGAGCATTGACTACGCCCTCATGGCAGCGGACCAAGCCTCAGACCCGGAAGTCCAAGATTACCGAACGGCCATCACTGGCCTCCAGTTGGCCGACATCAAGTTCCATTCGGCAGGTACCACGCTGTTGTGTGACGTCTCCGTACAGGATCCTCGCCCTGTCGTGCTGGTCGTCTGGCGCCGCAAAGTGTTCGACGCCATACATGGGTTGTCACACCCTGGAATGAAGGCCTCTCAGAAACTGATGTCAGCGAAATTTGTATGGCATGGCATGCATAAAGATGTCCGCGACTGGGCCAACACCTGCGTGGTCTGCCAAAAGGCCAAGGTACAGCACCACATCAAAGCTCCGTTGGCCACCTTCACAGTTCCGGAGCGACGTTTTGACCACGTCAACGTGGACCTGGTAGGACCACTCCCACCCTCCCATGGTTTTTCACACATCCTGACCATGGTTGACCGCACCACCAGATGGCCAGAGGCGGCCCCCCTGTCATACACTACTTCGGCGGACGTGGCCAGGGCGTTCATTTCCTCCTGGATCGCCCGTTTCGGAGTACCCACCGATATTTCGTCAGACAGGGGACCGCAGTTTTCCTCCGAACTCTGGAATGCAGTGGCCCAAGGACTCGGTGTCAAATTA
This sequence comes from Somniosus microcephalus, assembly GCF_052327205.1. Taxonomy (NCBI): domain Eukaryota; kingdom Metazoa; phylum Chordata; class Chondrichthyes; order Squaliformes; family Somniosidae; genus Somniosus; species Somniosus microcephalus. The sequence goes on from NC_140997.1 coordinate 134,552,694, forward strand.
CACCGCACCACAGCCTACCACCCACAGGAGACTGGCCTCTGCGAACGCTTCCACCGGTCAATGAAGGCCGCCCTGAGAGCCAGCCTCCAGGACGCTGGATGGGCAGACAAGCTACCGTGGGTCCTGTTGGGCCTTCGCACGGCCCCCAAAGAAGACCTTCACTCTTCATCAGCGGAGCTTGTGTATGGTCAGCCGTTGCGGGTCCCAGGGGACTTCCTACCAACATCGACGGAGCAATGGTCCGCGTCTGCCCAGCTTGCTAGTCACCAAGAGGCGGCCAGATGTTTCGCACCGGTGCCCACTTCGCACCACAGGCCGCAGAGGTCACACGTTCCCACGGAGATTCACAAGGCTGAATACGTTTTTATTCGCCATGATGCACATAAGGATCCACTCAAGGCCCCTTCTGCGTGTTGGAAGCAGGGGACAAAACCTTCACGGCAGATGTCGGTGGTAAACCAGACCACATTTCGGTCGACCGCTTAAAGCCAGCACATTTGGACCCCGACCGCCCCGTCGAGACATCACAACCGCTGAGATGGGGTCGGCCACCCGTCGTCGCTACGGCAGACCAAGTGCGACCGCCCGCCAGACCGCCAGCTGCCCAGCAGCCTCCGCCTCGAGAGTACAGGAGTCGTTCTGACAGGCTTGTCAGACCCCCTCACCGTTTGACTTTGTCCATTAAAGCGAATTCTGGGTGGGCGCATGTGGCAGAACCACTGAATGACTCTGGCTAACTGTATATAATTCTCTTTAACAATGTTCTAACACCAGCCTAAACCTGTGCCATTGTGTTAGGCATTACTGTGTTTTGTGTATAGAGTTTACATGTACGGGGCGTGGCCCCTTTAAGAGCGCGGGAAAATGCAGGCAAACGTGATGACGTCACGTCGCAAATCACGGGACTGCCCAGTCAGTCCTCGTGGCACCTCCTTTGAGTAAAGACCTGTTTGATTGTTCTCTTGTGTCGATCTCCGTTATTCGTAGGAATTCGTTAATTCCTACAACCTCACATATATCCACATTAATTATACTGCATTTGCCATGCATCTGCCCAATCACCCAACCTGTCCAAATCGTACTGCAGTTTCTCTGCATCCTCCTCACAGCACACATGCCCACCCAGCTTTGTGTCGTCTGCAAACTTGGAGATATTACATCTAGTTCCCTCGTCTAGATCATTTATATATATTGTGAATAGCTGGGGTCCTAGCACTGATCCCTGCGGTACCCCACTAGTCACTGCCTGCCACTCGGAAAAAGACCCGTTTATTCCAACTCTTTGCTTCCTGTCTGCCAACCAGTTCTCTATCCAAGACAGTACCTTACCCCCAATCCCATGTGCTTTAACTTTACACGCTAATCTCTTATGCGGGACCTTATCGAAAGCCTTCTGAAAGTCCAAACACACCACATCCACTGGTTCTCCCATTCTACCAGTTACATCCTCAAAAAATTCCAGTAGATTAGTCAAGCACGATTTACCTTTTGTAAATCCATGTTGACTTTGTCCGATCCTGTCACTGTTTTCCAAGTGCTCTGCTATTACATCTTTTATAATGGACTCCAGCATTTTCCCCACTACCAATGTCAGGCTTACTGGTCTATAATTCCCTGTTTTCTCTCTACCACCCTTTTTAAATAGTGGGGTAACATTAGCTATCCTCCAATCCCTGGGAACTGTTCCAGAGTCTATAGAATTTTGGAAGATGATCAGCAATGCATCTACTATTTCTAGGGCCACTTCCTTAAGTACCCTAGGATGTAGATTATCAGGCCCTGGGGATTTATCGGCCTTCAATCCCATCAATTTCCCTAACACCATTTCCCTACAAATACTGATTTCATTCAATTCCTCCCTCTCATCAGACCCTCTGTTCCCCAACATCCTTGGGAGATTTTTTGTGTCCTCCTTTGTGAAGACAGAACCAAAGTATGTATTTAATTGGTCTGCTATTTCTTTGTTCTCCATTATAAATTCCTCTGATTCTGACTGCAAGGGACCTACGCTTGACTTCACCAACCTTTTTCTCTTCACATATCTATCGAAGCTTTTACAGTCAGTTTTTATGTTCCCTGAAAGCTTACTCTCATAATCTATTTTCTCCCTCTTAATTAATGCCTTTGTCCTCCTTTGCTGAATCCTAAACTGTTCCCAATCCTCAGGTTTGCTGCTTTTTCTGGCCAAATTATATGTACTCTCCTTGGATCTTATGCTATCCCTAATTTCCCTTGTTAGCCACGGTTGAGTCAACTTTTTTGTTTTATTTTTATGCCAAACAAGTCTGAACAAATTCTGTAGTTTATCTATGCAATCTTTAAATGTTTGCCATTGCCTATTCACCGTCAACCCTTTAAGTAATGTTCCCCAATCCATCCTAGACAACTCGTGCCTCATGCCATCATAGTTTCCTTTATTTAAATTCAGGACCCTAGTCTCTGAGTCAACTACTTCACTCTCCATTTTAATGAAAAATTCTATCATATTATGATTGCTCCACCCCAAGGGACCTCGCACAACAAGATGGCTAAATAATCCTTTCTCATTACATCATACTCAGTCTAAGATGGCCTGATCTCGAGTTGCTTCCTCTACATATTGGTCCAGGAAACCATCCCGTATACACTCTAGGAATTCCTCCTCCACAGTATTGTTAGTAATTTGGTTAGCCCAATCTATATGTAGATTAAAGTCACCCATGATAACTGCTGTGCCCTTATTGCATGCGTCTCTAATTTCCCATTTAATGCTATCCCCAACCTCAGCATTACTGTTTGGGGGTCTGTATGCAACTCCCACTAACGTTTTCTGCCCCTTGGTATTTCTCAGCTCTGCCCATACAAATTCCACATCATCAGAGCTAATATCCTTCCTTACTATTGTGTTAATCTCCTCTTTAACCAGCAATGCTACCCCACCTCCTTTTCCTTTTTTCCTGTCCTTCCTGAATATTGAATACCCCTGGATGTTGAATTCCCAGTTTTGGTCACCCTGGAGCCATGTCTCCGTAATCCCAATTATATCATATCCGTTTACATATATTTGCGCAGCTAATTCATCCACCTTATTACGAATGCTCCTCGCATTAAGACACAAAGGGGGAGAAATTCGGTTGGTAGCGCCAGCGATTAGCGCCTAAAGAGGCCGAGAAGTGGGGCACTAACCAACTAGCGCCCGGGCGCAGCGAACCCTGCGCCTCTTCCCATATTGAGTGGACTTTGAGTGCCGGTGCTAAATCTTAGCACCCGCTCACAGGCGCAGGCAGATCATGATGTCATTTCAGTGTGCAATGCCTTTTTGGCGCCCCGGACCGGAAATTCAGTGAAGCCCCCCTCCGTTCCGCCTGGCGCTAATAAGGACAGCTTACCTGGAACGTTCCCCAGTTGCTCTTGGGCTGGGGGGGCGTTCTTTAAAGGGGACTGCACTGGTATAAAAGCGGCAGCCATTTTGGGAGCACAACTTCTTCGAGAGTTTCACAGAGTTGCTGAGCTGCACTTTGAGAGCCATTTCACCAGTGAGCCAGCGCTGGCAGAGGAACTTCAGCCTTCTGACCATCACCTTGCTGCTGGTGAGCATTTACAACAGGAAAACTTTCTTGTGCGCTATTATTATGGGGGCTGCATTGGAGGGGAACGTCCTGCTGCTGAACCATCTGGAAAGGGCACAGAGACACAGGGAGAGAGGGGCAAGCATGGCCAGACGGAGGAGGGCCAACAGACGTCGCCACATCAGACCTTACACTGCCAGGGTTTTCCGACAGCAGTTCTCTTACTTGAACATGTCAGAGGAGCAGTGTCTCAGAAGGCTGCGCTTCAGAAAGGAGGTGGTGACTGAGCTGTGCCACCTGCTTCAGACAGATCTGCAGCCTCAGATAAGGTGCAGGACCTCTCTGTCGGTGGCTATCAAGATGACTGTTGCCCTGAACTTCTACGCGAGCGGGTCTTTCAGGCCGCAACTGGGGACATAGCCAACATATCGCAGTTTGCGGTGCATTGCTGCATCCGTCAAGTAACTGATGCCCTGTTTAAAAGGAGGCGGCAGTACATCTCCTTCCCTATGACACTGGACAAGCAGCGGGAGCGCACAGAAGGCTTCGCAGCAATAACGGACTTCCCCATGGTGCAGGGCGCCATTGGCTGCACGCACGTGGCTTTGCGGGCGCCTGTATTGAATCCGGAGGAGTTCCGCAACCGCAAGGGGTTCCATTCTTTGAATGTGCAGCTGGTCTGTGACCACCGACAGCTGATCCTTGCAGTCAATGCGCAGTTCCCAGGCAGCAGCCACGACATCTTCATCCTGCGCCAGACTTCAGTTGCAGACCTTTTCGAGGCCCCGGCTCACCCAGGAGGCTGGCTTCTCGGTGACAAGGGCTATCCTCTGTGCCCATGGCTGATGACCCCACTCCGTTCGCCCAGCACCCCTGCTGAAGAGCGCTACAATGTGAGCCATCAGGCGACGAGGAACATTGTGGAGCACACAATTGGCATGCTGAAGCAGCGGTTCCGCTGTCTGGACCATTCCGGAGGCGCCCTGCAGTACTCACCTGAGCGAGTCTCCCACTTCGTGGTTGTATGTTGCATGCTGCATAACCTCGCTATCCTACGCACCCAGCCAATGCCACCAGACATTGAAGCACCAGCAGAGGAGGAGGAGGAGGACCAAGACGGGAGGGAGGCACAAACTGGAAGGGCCATCCGTCAGAGGCTGATCAGAAGTCGCTTCTAGGCCCCTCTCACGGAATGCTTGGTGCCATTCGAAGAGCAGGAATGGAACCGTTCTGATAACCCAAAGCCTATGAAGGGCAATATGAATGTAAATAGCAGACATGGCCGATGTAAATAAAAACATTTGTTTATTTTGCAAAATGTGCTTCCTTCCAACATGACAAAGCAATGGCAACAGAAAGCAAAACTAACACTCTAACACATAAGTGGCTCGCACACCCGGGAGACTATCCAAAACATAACTAACATTCAGACCAGCATCCACGGCCTTGATTTCTACAAATAAGACATCTCAGCAGCACCTTCTACTCTTTCCCCCTTGATGGTGATCTACTTCTCTTGCAAGATCGGCCCCTTCCCTCCCTGCAATTCCTCCGTAATGGGACCCCAGTGGCTGCATCAAGGCTGGGGGAGGCCAGCTGACTGTCCGAAAGTGCAGATGCCCCTGAGGGATGGCCTGGACGACCTCTGGGCTTGGAGGACCCGGATGCTGACTGCTCCAACTGTGCATGGGTGGAAGCAGTCTGTCCTGCAGGTGGTGTCAGCTGCAGTGGAGACGTACCAGTGGTGGCATGAGGAATGCTGTCATCCTGAGAGCGGACACCTGCTCTGTGGTCGGCCGACACACTGGCACTCTGACGGGGCAGCACCGCAGCATGCGCACCAATCGGCTGGTCCACAGATTGCTGGCCTTCTGTGGTGCTGCAAGGGTCCCGGGTAATCCTGCCTGATCCAGCGAGGGTGGCAGCAGTCAGTGGTCGCGTGGCCTCAATCTGCGTCTGCATGAGACCAGCAAGTGACTGCGTGGCAGCACTCAGCACTTGCGTGGCAGGTGCCAGTGCTTCGGTGAAGTCCTGGACAGTCCTTTCCAGTGCTTCGGTGAAGGCCGGGACAGTCCTTTCCAGTGCTTCGGTGAAGCCCGGGACAGTCCTTTCCAGGGCTGCCCCGAAGCCCGGGACAGTCCTTTCCAGGGCTGCCCCGAAGCCCTGGACAGTTCTTTCCAGTGATGTCCCGATGCCCTGGACAGTCCTTTCCAGTGCTGCCCCGAAGTCCTGGACATTCCTTTCCAGTGCTGCCCCGAAGTCCTGCGCACTCCTTGCCTGTGCTGCCCCGAAGTCCTGCGCACTCCTTGCCTGTGCTGCGCCGAAGTCTTGGACACTCCTTGCCAGTGTCTCGATGGATTCAGGCATCCTTGCCACTGCAGCCTTGAGCTCAGTGTGCCTGAGCCGAGCCTGGGCGCTCATTTCTGCGAGGGCACGCACCTCTTCTGCGCTCTGTGCAGCAGTACTCGCGGCCTGACTCGCCCTCCGGGGGGACGGCCCCCGAGCTTCCCTACCCCCCTTGCGTTGCTGCAGCCCACTGGGTCCTGGAGCTGGTTCCTCCTCAGAGCCTTCCCCCCCGCTCCCCTCCAGGGAAGTACTATCCCCAGTCTGCAGATGGGCTGGCTCGCCTGAGGGTGGTACGGGTGGTCCGGCTTCCTCCTGCTTGTCGCCTCCGGAGTCAGTGACAGTGGCAGCTTGAGGGCCCGGCTCCCGAGCTGGTGATGCAGCATTTGAAAGCAGGGAGGTTGAAGAGTGGCTTTAGCAAAAGGACAGGGTGGCAGCAAGGGATGCATGAGTGCTGCAATGCTCTGACTTGGGTCCAGAGTGAAAAAGCATGCTGGTGGGGGGAACAAATGGAAGGAGAGAGTTCAAAAAGGTGATGACCTTACCATCGCTGTGCACAATGGGGTCGGCAGCTCCAGTGGTGACAGGACCAATCATCTGGCTTCCAACAATCTGGTGGACTCATTCCTCCAGGTCCGTGAGTGTCTGCAGGTGAGGCCGACCTCCTCTGGTACGAAGCTGCTCCCTCCGGTTCCTGGCCAGCTTGGCCTGCAGGAGAAAGGACGGGAAGTGATGATACATTATGCCCTGAGCTGACATCACATGCCCCCCATGGTAGAATAGCCCTTACATTATGCCCTGAGCTGACATCACATGCCCCCCATGGTAGAATAGCCCTTACATTATGCCCTGAGCTGACATCACATGCCCCCCATGGTAGAATAGCCCTTACATTATGCCCTGAGCTGACATCACATGCCCCCCATGGTAGAATAGCCCTTACATTATGCCCTGAGCTGAATGTGCGTGTGTGTTTCCAGAAAGGGCCATGTGTGCTGGCTGACAGATGGCCATTGGGGCTTCGTGCACCCTCTGGCCATAAAGTCAGGTGCAGATGGAGGGATGAAGATGATTGCGAAAAAGGCACTCACCCTAACGACCCGAGTGAGGTCGTTGAACTTCTTCCTGCATTGCACAGGAGTCCTGGGCACGATGCTGCTGGAGGCGACTCTTTGACAAACTTCCCTCCAAGCTCTGCGGTACTCGCTCTGATGAGGCCTCCTGCCATTGTCGGGGTACAGCACAGCTCGCCGGCGCTCCACTGCGCCAACCAAAGCATCCAATGCCCCATCGGTAAAGAGCTCCGCTCTCTACCTCACCCTCTCCATCTGTTGAAAGTTTGGAACGCCACAGAAAGCACAGCGCCGATTTTGAGGCCTACAAGGCGCAGAGTGTGGCAGCTGATTCTAATTGATCTGCCCCTTTAAGAGCTGGCCGGCGCCAGCATGTCTCGGGGAAATCGATTATTGACAGCACCTGCGCTGCGCCCAGCCGCCGAGAAATTGAGTAGCGCCGCCGGGTTAGCGCCTTAAGAGTCCCGTGCAGCACCTGACTTTACGCCGCAATCACCTTGAGGGGCGCAGCAACCCAATATCGCTCGAGGTGGCGATAAGTTGTGCCTGGCGACAAAATTTGCGCAGCGCCAATTCTAGCGCCCCAAACGGGGCTATACCGAATTTCTCCCCTAAAGCCTTCAGGCTTGATTTTTTAACACTGTGGCCCTGTTTGATTTACACCCTTGATTTCTCTGCCTTCCACTTTTGCTTTTCTCCTTCCTGTCTTTTGTTTCTATCCTTGCTTCCCTTTCCTCTGTCTCCTTGCACAGGTTCCCAACCCCCTGCCATTTTAGTTTAAACCCTCCCCAACAGCACTATCAAACACTCCCCCAGGACATCGGTTCTGGTCCCGCCCAGGTGCAAACCGTCCAGCTTGTACTGGTCCCACCTCCCACAGAACCAGTTCCAATGTCCCAGGAATTTGAATCCCTCCCCCTTGCACCATTCCTCTAGCCACATATTCATCTGAAATAGCCTTCTATTTCTACTCTGACTAGCACGTGGCACTGGTAGCAATCCTGAAATTACTACCTTTGGGGTCCTATTTTTAAATTTACCTCCTAACTCCCTATATTCAGCTTTTAGGACCTCATCCCGTTTTTTACCTATATCGTTGGTACCTATATGCACCACGACAACTGGCTGTTCACCCTCCCCCTCCAGAATGCCCTGCAGCCGCCCCGAGACATCCTTGACCCTTGCACCAGGGAGGCAACATACCATCCTGGAGTCTCGTTTGCAGCCGCAGAAATGCCTATCTATTCCCCTTACAATAGAATCCCCTATCACTATTGCTCTCCCGCTCTTTTTCCTCCTGTCCTGTGCAGCAGGACCACCCATGGTGCCAGGAAGTTGGCTGCTGCTGCCTTCCCCCGATAAGCCATCTCCCTCAACAATATCCAAAGTGGTATATCTGTTTTTAAGGGGGATGGCCACAGGGGACGCCTGCACTACCTGCCTGCGCCTACTACTCTGTCTGGTGGTCACCCATTCCCTTCCTGCCTGTGCAGCCTTTATCTGCGGTGTGACCAACTCCCTAAACATGCTATCCACGATGTCCTCAGCATCACGAATGCTCCAGTATGTATCCATTCGCAGCTCCAGCGCCGCAATGCGGTCTGCCAGTAGCTGCAGCTGGATACACTTCCCACACACATGGTCGTCAGGGACACAGGAAGTGTCCCTGATTTCCCACATAGTGTAGGAAGAGCATGCCACGGGACCGAGCTGTGCTTTCATGAATTACCCTTTAATTAATTTAAATTAATTTAAGTCAAATCAATACCACTAATTACACTACAATTAAATGATATACTCAAGACCAAAAGAAGCAGAATAATGCAGATGACAGGAAACCCTGGCAACAGTCAAGTTGCCTTCATCTTGCACCAGCCCATACTTAAATCTTTGCTTCCCTGGTTCTTGGTGAGAGTGTAGGGTATGTACTGTCTGCTCTCTATTCTCATGCTTCTTTTAAGTGCCACCACTATGGGAGGAGCATGTGTGGCGGCTCTTCAGTGCGGACCTTGTGAGTCATCTGTGGTGATTCACCTCTTTCTGCTGGTCATGAAATGGCCTTGCAACTATTGTCAGTACTTCTGCACCTGTGCTGACCTGCTGCTCCTGTCATCTACCTGCCTCTTCTACAGTCCTCTAAGGGAGCAAGCTGGGATAGACAGATGGAAAGGTCAATTCCTCATCTGTCTCTCTTGCTGCCATGTCCAACTGCTGGGTGTCCCTTGTGAATGACCAGGGATCTTTGTAGGGGCAAATCTTTGGCCACCACTAAGAGCTTGAAGCCAGCCATTAATGGCCTTTCAAGCTGATTCCCTAGCCACCCGAGGCTAGAAGTGAGAATGTAACTTGGAGCTCGATGCACGGACATAATGCTGCCCTACATATGCACTTAGGCTCTCTGTCCTCAGGGACACCCTTGAAATTCAACCTGGAGCTGCCACTCAATCTTGGTGCTCTGTAGATACCTGAAACCCTCTTGCCTGCCTACACAGCAGCATTGCTGTATATGCTCCACCATTTTATGCAGGGAGCTCTGAAGGTAGTGCATGAAGGGCTTCTGCTAATTAAACAGTTCAACTTGATATGAAGCCCCGATAAGGTAGAAATCCATGGGCCCCATAAACCTGTATGCCTACCCCCTAACCCTCCCTTCATCTCATTTATGCTCATCTGTTGCCACCTCAACTTGCTCCTCCTCACTGATGCTGGGTGCCTCACAGAGTCCTGTCTCCTCACTCAGCCTATCTGATTCCCTGAAGTAAATGTTTCTGTGCTGGTGCCTGACAGGTGCCCATGTGGTGGGTATGTTTCCTGATCGTTCCTAGTGCCAGCTGCATCATCTTGGGACTTGTCTACACAAAACATAAGGGAACGTGTGTCAGCATGAGGTGTAGAACGAATGGCTCTGCACACAGGAGCAAGGCCAATATGGTATCATGCTGGTAATGGGCAGATGTGGCTGCCTGTTATTCACTGATTGAGTTTAAAAAGTTAATGAGAAGAGATTAAAGGGAACACTTGGCACCAAACCACAAAGCTAGTTGATTATCAAAGCTAGTTGATTTAGGGATCCATTTATTAGCTAAATGGATCCCTAAATAATTGTGCTGTGCTGTTTTTACTCCTAGACATGATGGTGTCAAACCAGCCGCCATTGGAAGTAGCATATAGGCACAAATGCTGTATATCTGAGACTTTCCGCATACTGGCATTAAAATCACTGCAAGTAGTCAATCGTCCATGATTAGCATAAATTGACATTTATTTTACTATAGAAATAGAAGAATTCCTTTAGAATATTCAGATGGCACCTGTACTTCTGTACCCTCTTTACCTAGTGTTACGAAGTCCTAGCTACAGCACTGACAGCCTTAAAAGGACAGATGTCGGTCAGTGGCGAACTTTACGAAAAAGTCTCCGTGCATGTTCTCAACCCCAAATCCATAACCATGGGTCAACTGTACGGGGAATTTGATCTTTTAACTCATGAATGGTAAGCACAGTTGGTTCATATTAAGCCATTGTAACGTTGCAGTGTGTATGATACAATATAGTAACACAGCACTGTGTCTCTATACAGTACTGCAACACTCTCAGCAGCATAACGCAATGCTTAGATATCTTGCTGGTGCTACAAATCATAGTAACTGGTCCAGAATTAGTTTAAAGCGAAAACTGTATTAGGCTACTTATATTTAGGAAATTATTACTGTATGATCTAAGAAAAAAAGAAAGTTGTGCATTTATATAGTGCCTTTCATGACCTCAGGGCGTCCCAAAGCGCTATATAGCCAATTAAGTACTTTTTTGAAGTGTAGTCACTGTTGTAATGTAGGAAACACAGCAGCCAATTTGCACACAGCAAGAATCCCACAAACAGCAATGTGATAATGACCAGATAATCTATTTTAGTGATGTTGGTTCAGGGAAATATTGGCCAGGACACCAGGGAGAACTCCCCTCCTCTTTTTCCAATATGCCATGAGATCTTTTACGTCCACCTGAGAGGGCAGATGGTGCCTCGGCTTAATGACTCATCCAAAAGACGGAACCTCCGACAGTGCGGCAGTCCCTCAGTACTGCACTGGAGCTTATGAAGAAAAGTTTTTAAAAGTTTAAAAGAAAAGAAAAGTTTATGAAGAAAATAAGCATTAGTGCATGCCAGTTGTGCTATATGTGTTTGTCAGTTAGGAGAGGATCCAATCACTGCGCTTTGTCTTTTTATAGGACAGATGGCATTCTTTCATCTTTAATTCGGAATGGAGCTGCAGCCACCGACCAAATGAAGAAATGGTACATGTTTGATGGGCCAGTAGATGCAGTATGGATTGAAAACATGAACACTGTCCTGGATGATAACAAAAAGTTATGTCTCAGCTCTGGAGAAATCATCAAACTCACTGAGGTAGGTCTATAGGTCTAAAGGAGAAGTCCGCCTCAAGCATAAGTGGGTTAATGTCGCAGGGCATTACGATGATGTTTTCTTGCATGGACAGAGTAGCCAGCTCCATGGAACATCAAACGCGTCGATCAATTGAGTCCATGCATGCCATGACCACAGCTGTGCACACACTGGATGAAAACTAGCCTGCCGTCTTAAATAGGGTGACAGATACTTTAGCCTTGGCCTTACAGCGCCACACTGATCTGCACCAAAGTACTCTCCAGTAGAGTGGTAGCAGTGAAGTGCAGCGGGGCCACAAGCAGGATGATGCCGAAAGGGGACGTGGAAGTGGGAACTCCATTCAAAGCACTTCCACTTCTTACCCGTTGCACCCACCTCAGTGAGTATGCTGCCTCCTCTCCCAATGGCTAAGACTGTCCCAGCACATGTGCAGGTGGAGCAGTCTTTGGTGGGGCCATCACGGGCTCCAACAACCAGATGTCGTCGGTCAAGAGCATCTGAACAGTCAGAGCAAGGATCTGAGCAGCCTGCCTCTACCTCTGCTGAAGCCACAGGGGTTGCACCACGTAGGAGCGGTAGGAAAAGTAAGAGTAAAGTTTTGTAGTGTCACAAGGGTATGCACATGGGCACATGGGTATAGGAGAAAATGTTATGTTGTGAAGTTTCTGTTCTTTAGTAGAATCACATGAATTTTATTCTTTTGCACCACTTTCCTGTCTTGCCCACTCTTGGTTGCTGGGTGGCAAGTCGCCTTTTAACTTGCTTGATGATGAATGGGAAGACATAAATTGACGGGGACCAATGAGGATGTGCAAGGGGTGGTTGGTTGTTTGCAGGACTGCTTTGTCTCAGTGGCACTGGTTGAGGGTGGGTGGGGGGGTAGAGTGTGCTTCTGACATCGGTCCACTGGTGCAACCTAAGTGAACCTTGCATTAATAAAGGCATCCAAAAAATCTATCTATCTCAGCCTTGGGATGAGAGGGATTTCCTATGAGGAGTGATTGAGTAGATTGGGCCTATACTCACTGGAGTTTAGAAGATTGAGAAGTGATCTCATTGAAACTTATAAGATTCTGAGGGGTTTGACAGGGTAGATGCTGGAGAGTCTAGAACTAGGGGCATAGTCTCAGGATAAGGGGCCAGCCTTTTAAGACTGAGATGAGGAGTGTTGTGTATGTACCTTTAAGAGAAGAACTGATTCTATACTGCAGTACCGGCAGTGACCACCCCTGTATATAAAGCCATAGCAGGCTTCTGTATTTCAGTCTTGAGTTCCCCTCTGTTCAGTAAATACCTGTTTTATTGTTCTCCTGCAGTCCGAGTATTATTGATACTCGGACATTACACTGGCGACGGGCAGGTTCGAACTCACCTGCAGTGCTGCATCACCTCATGGGGATCTTTTCCCTGAAGAGAAGCTTCTTGGAGGTCAAAGTCAGAACGGCGGGCGTCGACCGCGGGCAACCGCCCAGGGATCCATCGGAGAGTTGCAGGGGAGGCTGTGCAGAGCTGGGCCTGGCTCCCCAGTCAAGGTGTTCCAGCAAGTCGTGCTGGTAGCAGGTAGTGCGCTGACCCTTCCGGACTGCGGCGGGCTCGGGCTCGATCGAGCGGCTCTGCAAAGGGGCCGTGCAGCGTCGTCGGGAGGAAGAGAGAGAGAGAGGGTGGAGCGCACAGGGCGCGGTCGGTGCTCAAGAACCGGGCAGCGTGGAGAGGATAGAACGAGGGGAAGGAAAAGTGATACGCGCCGAAGCCGCGGGTCGCCGCCATTACCCTGTAGAATGCTAGGAGCAGCGTGGCAGCAAGGGGAAGAAGGAAAAGCGCGGGAGGCGCCATTTTATTCCATTGGGGAAGGAGGAAAAAGCGCAGGAGGCGCCATTTTAAATCACTCAAGATGCCGAAGAGTGGCAGTAACACTGCTTTCGACAACGAGGTAGAAGACTGGACCACGTATGTGGAAAGAATTGAAGAGTACTGCGAGGCAAATGAGGTGGCCGATGGAAAGAAGGCGTCGGTATTATTAAATTTGATGGGCGCGAGAACATACGGCCTATTGCGGAATTTAATTACCCCAGCTAAACCAATGGAGAAAAGCTTTGAAGAGATTGTTAATATCTTACAGGAACACCTAAACCCTACACCGCTGCTGATAGCAGAAAGATTCAAGTTCCATAAAAGAAACCAGCACAAAGATGAGAGCAATGCTGACTATCTTACGGAACTACGCAAGTTATCGAAGCACTGCCAGTTTGGAGCAGGACTGGCAGACACCTTACGGGATAAGTTTGTCTGCGGGCTCCAGAGTGAAGGAACCCAGAAACGACTACTTTCGGAAAAGGACCAGACGCTAGAACAGGCTTTCAGCGTGGCAGTATCCTACGAAGCAGCAGCACGGGGAGCTGCGGAAATACAACAGAAACCACAGGAATACAGCGCTAACGAAATGGCGTATGGAGCAGAAAAGTGCTATCGCTGCGGCAGAACAACCCATGATCAGAAGGACTGCTGGTTTAAGGACAAAGTATGCAGGCAATGTGGGAAAATGGGACACATAGCAAGAGTCTGCAGGTCGGGAAAGAAAATCAACACTACAAGAACTACTAAGGAAAAGTACAAGAAAGTAAAGAAATTGACAGACAGTAGTTCGGAAGATCAGGAGAGTGATAAGGACTCCGGGAGCAGGAGGCTAAGTTGTCTAAAGTTACACAACGTGATCGCAAAGGAGGATCACCGAACCATTTGGGTCACCCTCATGATAGCAGGGTCCCCAGTAAAGATGGAATTGGACACAGGATCAGCCCTAACTGTCATGAATCGACAAGACTATGAGCGGCTATTCTCACACATACCCTTGAAGGACACGTCAATTGTATTGAAGACATACACGGGCCAAAAAGTCTACCCCAGAGGAAAAATAAGGGTGCCAGTTGAATACAATGGCAAGGAAACACAGAAACTGTATCTATATATACCAGATGGAGGACCACCATTATTGGGACGTGAATGGATCCGAAAAATACAATTGGATTGACATTCCATTCAGGCGCTAACTGTGACTGACAAAAAGGATGATGACGTCACACCTGGATGACTGTCAAAAATTCTAACTGACGCGAAAGAGGTATTCCAACAAGGACTTGGGACTCTAAAAGGAGTAACGGCAACGATAAAAATCGAAGATAACGCAAACCCAACATTTTTTAAGGCCAGACCGGTACCTTACGCGATCCGCCCAGCCGTTGAAGCAGAGCTGGAGAGTCTAGAGCGCTCGGGTGTGCTGTCCAAGGTGGACTGGAGCGAGTGGGCCACACCCATTGTTCCTGTAATGAAGAAATCATTGAGCAGCACGCCTGGGGAACCGAAGAAGGTTCGCATCTGTGGGGACTTCAAGGTAACTGTGAACCCAGTCCTGCACACAGTACAATATCCACTTCCACGGATAGAAGATATTTTCGCCTCACTATCTGGAGGGAAACACTTTACAAAGATTGATCTGGCCCAAGCGTATCTACAAATGGAGGTGGAAGAAGCATCTAGGAAATACCTCACGATAAACACTCACAAAGGCCTTTACCAGTACAATTGACTGGTATTTGGGGTAGCATCAGCCCCGGCTATTTGGCAGAGGGTGATGGAACAAGTCCTGCAAGGGATCCCGGGGACCCAGTGTTATTTGGACGACATCCTGGTTACGGGCGAAAATGACAGTGAACACCTTGCCAACCTGGAGCAGGTGCTCACAAGATTACAGGAATATGGGCTACGAGCCAACCGCCCCAAATGCGAGTTCTTCAGGAGACAAATCTCGTATTGTGGCCACATGATTGATGAGGAAGGGTTGCATAAGTCGCCGGACAAGATTGAGGCTGTGGTCAAGGCTCCAGCACCGGAAAATGTGTCGCAACTGAGGTCGTTCCTCGGGTTGGTGAACTACTACCATAAGTTCTTGCTGAATTTATCTACAATTCTGCACCCACTGAACGCCCTGCTGCAAACTGGAGTAACATGGAAATGGAGTGATGAGTGTAAGCGTGCCTTTCAGAAATGCAAATGCCTAATCACTTCAAAAGAAGTATTGACCCACTACAATCCAACACTACCGATTCGGTTAGCATGTGATGCGTCTCCCTACAGCATCGGTGCGGTGCTGTCACACAAATTCCTTGACGGTTCAGAGAGGCCAATAGCCTTTGCGTCGCGCTCGTTAACCTCAGCCGAGCGTAACTACGCCCAGATTGACAGGGAGGCCCTCAGCCTGGTGTGGGGGGTGAAGAAGTTCAATCACTATCTGTACGGGCAGAAATTCACCCTACTGACTGATCATCAGCCTCTGGTCTCCATTTTTAACCCAAAGAAGGGCGTTCCAGTGATGACGGCGCAACGGCTGCAAAGATGGTCACTTTTTCTAGGGGCACATCAGTACGACATAGAGTACAAGGGTACGAAACAGCATGGAAACGCTGATGGGCTGTCGCGCCTACCGTTGCCTACGGTAGAGGAAGCACCTGCAGTGGACCCTGTTGAGATATTCCATGCGACCATAGTCGAATGTCTACTTGTTACAAACTCAAGTATAGAGAAGGAAACCCGAAATGACCCGACACTCTCTCGGGTCTATGATTTGACGGTGAAGGGATGGCCAGCACATGGCGACTCACTGTTGCCAGCATTCTCGCCAAGGAGAGAACAGCTGTCAGTGTGCCGGGGTACCTTGATGTGTGGATCCCGAGTGGTAATTCCACCCAAGTTGAGAGATAGAGTGCTCAATGAGCTTCATGAGGGTCATCTGGGAGGGGTAAAAATGAAGAGCCTAGCCAGGGCGTTTGTGTGGTGGCCGGGAATCGATAAAGAAATCGAGGATATGACCAAGAGATGCACAGGATGCCAGAAGGTCCAAAACGCTCCACCACAGGCCCCGCTACATCCATGGGAGTGGCCCTCATCTCCATGGCAACGGGTACACATTGATTTTGCTGGTCTATTTATGGACTCAATGTTCCTAATCGCTGTGGACGCCCATTTGAAATGGCCAGAGGTCATCAAAATGTCCTCCACCACCACGGAGAAAACTATTGCAGTCCTATGGGCCATCTTCGCCAGGAATGGCTTGCCAGAACAGATTTGCTCCGACAATGGGCCACAGTTTGTGTCCGAGGATTTCCGGAGGTTTCTGAGGAATAATGGGGTGAAACATTACACATCTGCCCCATATCATCCAGCCACAAATGGATTGGCTGAGAGGTTTGTTCAGACCTTTAAAAAGGCAATAAAGGCAATGTATAATGACGACATACCACTACAACACAAGGTGGATAATTTCTTGTTTGCTTACCGGAATGCGACACATGCAGTCACCAACCAAGCTCCAGCCATAATGTTCTTCAACCAAAGGCTAAGATGTCGCCTGGATTTGCTCAAATCAAACATAAGACGAGATGTTGAGGATAAGCAATTCCAGCACATAAATGAGAAGCCAACCAGGAGCTTCAAGATAGGGCAACCAGTCTTGGCCCGCGACTACCGAACAGAAAAATGGCAGCCAGGAACGATATGCACACAGCAAGGACCACTAATGTACACAGTGGACGTTGGAGAGAGCATCGTGAGACGCCATGCTGACCAGATTCTAGAGTCACAGGAACAAGCCAAACCCATACCACGAGCAGGTGCACCTGGTAATCAACCCGAAGTACAGATTGCGTCTACCTCAGAAGCAGTGGTATTGGAAGCTGACGAACCAACCAATGACAATGAGCCAGAATCAACTCCGCCGCAAGAACAGGATACTCGAGAAAGGCGCTATCCAGTCAGGATCAGGAAGCCTCCTCAAAGACTGAACTTATAAATGATTATTTCAGTTGATGTATATAGTACAGGGAAAATTGTAATTGTAATTAGTTATTATTTAGTTGTTAAATGAATGTTATGTACTGTTTATCTAAAAGGGGAGGAATTGTTGTGTATGTACCTTTAAGAGAAGAACTGATTCTATACTGCAGTACCGGCAGTGACCACCCCTGTATATAAAGCCATAGCAGGCTTCTGTATTTCAGTCTTGAGTTCCCCTCTGTTCAGTAAATACCTGTTTTATTGTTCTCCTGCAGTCCGAGTATTATTGATACCCGGACACTACAAGGAGGAAGTTCTTCACTCAGAGGGTTGTGAATCTTTGGAATTCTCTGCCCCAAAGTGCTGTGGGTGCTCAGTCGTTGAGTATATTCAAGGCTGAGATAGATAGATTTTTGGACTCCAGATATGGGGATAGGGCAGGAAAGTGGAATTGAGGTCGATGATCAGACATGATCTTATTGAATGGCCGAGCAGGCTCCAGGGGCTATATGGCCTACTCCTGCTCCTAATTCTTATGTTTTTATTCGGACGCCAAGGTTGTGAACACTCTGGTTCAACCTGAGACAGTGTCCTGGAAGGGGGATGAAATCGGTGGCAAAAGTGTGGAGTTTGTGGTGGGAGCTGAAGACTATGGCTTCAATCTTCTCAGTGTTTAACTGAAGAAAATTCATTCAGGACTGAATTTCAGACAAGTATTCAAACAACATAAACGCAGTGGAGGGAGAGGTGGTGGAGAGGTAGAGCTGGGTATCGTTAGCGTATATGTGAAAGCTGACCCCCATGTCTTCAAAATATGTCGCCATGGGTTAAGCATGTAAATGAGGAAGAAGAGGGGACCAACGGTAGATCCTTGGGGGACTCCAGAGGTAAAGATGCGTGAGTGGGAAGAGAAGATATTGCTGGAGATGCTCTGACTACGATTGGATAGATAAGAGTGGAACCAAGCGAGGGCAGTCCCACTCAGCTGGAAAACAAAGAGGCATTGGAGAAGGATGGTGTTGTCGATTGTGTCAAAGGCTGTAGAGAGGTTGAGAAGGATGATAGTACATCACAGTCACAGAGGATGCCATTTTTGGCTTTGATTAGGGCAGTTTCAGTGCTGTGGCACAGGCAGAAGCCTCATTGGAGAGATTCAAACATGGAGTTGCGGGAAAGATTGGGATGTATTTGGGAGGCAACAACGCGTTCAAGCACTTTGGAGATAAAAGGGAGTTTGGAGAAGGAATGGTTGTTTGCAAGGACAGCGGGGACAAGGGTGTTTTTTGAGGATGGGGTTGATGACGACAGTTTTGAAAGGGAGGGAGACAGTACCTGAGGAGACTGAACCATTTACAATGTCAACTAGCATGAGGACCAGGACTGGTCGTTGGGTGGTCAGCAGTTTAGTGGGAATGGAATCAAGGAAGCAAGAACTGGGTCTTGTGGGCAAGATGTACTCAGAGAAGGCATGAGAGGAGATAGGAGAGAAAGTAGAGAAAGATGTGGGTTCAGGACTGAGGCAGGGGGAAACCTTGGGGAGGTTTGGCTTGGTGGGCAAATAGGAAGGAGGAGATGTAGCAGAGGAAGTTGAATGGACAGTCTCACTCTTAGTAACAAAGAAGTCCATGAGCTCCTCGCATTTGTTGAACCATAGATGCAGACCCACATCCTACCATTCCATGCCACAGCACTTTACTGCTCCAATCAACAAGAAAAATGCTCTTCAAATGAGTACATTCTTCCAACAATCTTTTAGTTTATACCTAGTTCAAGCATTAATCTATAAAGACTGTACATGAAAGGCTCTGCATGACAAACAATCCACTGACCAGTTTAAGACATGCTTCATAAAGTAAAGGCTGAATGGAGATGAAGATAGAAATCTTAGCACATTGACCACAAGGTGAATGAAAGTGTAAAAGGATAGAATAGTGACAAACATAGAAACATAGAAGACAGGAGCAGGAGTAGGCCATTCGGCCCCTCGAACCTGCTCCGCCATTTAACGAGATCATGGCTGATCATTCAAATTCAGTACCCTGTCCCTGCCTTCTCCCCATATCCCTTGATTCCTTTAGCCTTAAGAAATATATCTAACTCCTTCTTGAATATATTTAATGAATTGGCCTCAACTGCCTTCTGTGGTAGAGAATTCCACAGGTTCACCACTCTCTGGGTGAAGAAATTCCTCCTCATCTCTGTCCTAAATGGCTTACCCCTTATCTTTCGACTGTGACCCCTGGTTCTGGACTCCCCCGCCATCGGGAACATCCTTCCTGCATCTAGTCTGTCTAGTCCTGTTAGAATAATATAAATTTCAATGAGATCCCCTCTCATTCTTCTAAACTCCAGTGAATATAAGTCCAATCAACCCAATCTCTCCTCATACATCATTCCTGCCATCCCAGGTATCAGTCTGGTGAATCTTCGCTGCACTCCCTCCATGGCAAGAACATCCTTCCTCAGATAAGGCGACCAAAACTGCACACAATACTCAAGGTGTGGTCTCACCAAGGCCCTGTACAACTGCAGCAAGACATCCTTTTTCCTGTACTCGAATCCTCTCGCTATGAAGGCCAAAATACCATTTGCCTTCTTAACCGCCTGCTGCACCTGCATGCTTACCTTCAGCGACTGGTGCACAAGGACACCCAGGTCTCATTGCACTTCCCCTTCTCCCAATCTATTGCCGTTCAGATAATAATCTGCCTTCATGTTTTTGCCACCAAAGTGGATAACCTCACATTTATCCACATTATACTGCATCTGCCATGCATCTGCCCAATCACCCAACCTGTCTAAATCATACTCGGCATCCTCCTCATAGCACACACGCCCACCCAGCTTTGTGTTGTCTGCAAACTTGGAGATATTACATCTAGTTCCCTCGTCTAGATCATTAATATATATTGTGAATAGCTGGGGTCCTAGGACTGATCCCTGCGGTACCGCACTAGTCACTGCCTGCCAACTCTTTGCTTCCTGTCTGCCAGCCAGTTCTCTATCCAAGTCAGTACCTTGCCACCAATCCCATGTGCTTTAACTTTACACGCTAATCTCTTATGTGGAACCTTATCGAAAGCCTTCTGAAAGTCCAAATACACCACATCCACTGGTTCTCCCTTATCTATTCTACCAGTTACATCCTCAAAAAATTCCAGTAGATTAGTTAAGCATGATTTACCTTTTGTAAATCCATGTTGACTTTGCCCGATCCTGTCACTGTTTTCCAAGTGCTCTGCTATTACATCTTTTATGTCAGGCTTACCGGTCTATAATTCCCCGTTTTCTCTCTACTGTAGGAACGGAGGTTCCTATCAAAAAGACTGAGTTCGACTCAGGCAATTAAAATAATGAACTTTAATGAAACAAAACGAGTTTAAACTGGAAACTGCCAGAACACATCAGTAACAGGTCGACTCTCCTTGAGGGCTCCATGAGGACTGATCCTCTGGTCAGAAGACTGACGTCATGACGTCATCACGTTCTTCCCGCCATTGGGGCATCACGTGACTAACGGCATGACGTCATCACGTTGAAACCGCGAAAGGTAACTAGACATTGTACAGTCAAACAGTGTAATTAAAGGTACAGGCACAGACAGTAACTACATTGCTGTTAAAGGAATTATGTACAACCGCTCTGAGTCCTTTGGTGGCTCCGCCACACTACCACCTTTTTTGAATAGTGGGGTAACATTAGCTACCCTCCAATCCATGGGAACTGTTCCAGAATCTATAGACCAGCAATGCATCTACTATTTCTAGTGCCACTTCCTTAAGTACCCTAGGATGTAGATTATCAGGCCCTGGGGATTTATCGGCCTTCAATCCCGTCAATTTCCTTAACACCATTTCCCTACAAATACTGATTTCATTCAGTTCCTCCCTCTCATTAGACCCTATGGCCTAGAAATTCAGTTGGTTGTGCCAGCCGCTAGCACCTTAAGAGGGCGAGAAGTGGGGCGCTAAGCGGCTAGCGACCAGGCGCGGCGCGATCTGCGCCTCTCGCGAAATTCAGTAGCGATTTAGCGGCGGCGCAAAACCTTTGCACGCGCAGATCCTGACGTCATTTCATGGTGCAACGCCCTTTGTGCGCCCCGAACTGGAAATTCAGTGGCGCCGGCCTATTGTGCATCTGGCGCCCCCAGTGACTGGTAAAGGGGAACGATTCCCAGTCGCTGCGGGGCGCGGGGGGCACTAATTGAAGGGGACTCCTCCTGCAGTATAAATGTCAGCCATTTTGCTCCACTCCTTCTTTGTGAGACACTGATATTTGGAGAGAGACAAAGGGAGAGAGCTTTCTGGTTTGAATCAACACTCGCTCAGGTACTTCTGGCTTCAGGCCAGAGCTTTGCACTTGTAATTAACTTTCAGTGCCATAGCATTAATTCGATACATCTAATGGGGGCTGCAATGGATGCAAACGTTGGCTTACTGCATTGCATTCAGAGGGCTCAGAGACGCCGTGAGAGACTGCCAGTCATGGCCAGACGGAGAAGGGCCAACAGGCGTCGGCACAGGAGGCCTTACCCACCCAGGGTATACCGCCAGCCGTTCACATATCTTCATTCAGAGAGTGGTGAACCTGTGGAATTCTCTGCCACAGAGGGCGGTGAAGGCCAGTTCATTAAATATATTCAAGAAAGAGTTGGATATATTTCTTAAGGCTAAAGGGATCAAGGGATATGGGGAGAAGGCAGGGACAGGGTACTGAATTTGGATGATCAGCCATGAGCTCATTGAGTGGCGGAGCAGGCTCGAAGGGCCGAATGGCCTACTCCTGCTCCTATTTTCTGTTTCTATGTAACATGTCTGAGGAGCAGTGTGTTCGGAGGCTGCGATTCAGAAGGGAGGTGGTTACAGAGATCTGCCACCTGCTTCAGAGAGATCTGCAGCCACAGCTGAGGAGCAGGACGTCTCTGTCGGTGGCAGTAAAGGTGACGGTGGCTCTCAACTTCTATGCCACCGGCTCCTTCCAATCCGCTACTGGGGACATTTCCAACATCTCCCAGTTCGCGGTACATTGCTGCATCCGCCAGGTGACCAATGCCCTTTTCAGAAGGAGACGTCAGTTCATCTCCTTCCCCATGACCCTCGACAAGCAGCAAGAGCGTGCAATGGGATTTGCAGCATTAGCGGACTTCCCCATGGTGCAAGGTGCCATTGACTGCATGCATGTGGCTTTGCGGGCACCTCTGGAGAATGCCGAGGATTACTGCAACCGGAAGGGCTACCATTCGCTCAACGTGCAGTTGGTGTGTGACCACAGGCAGCTCATACTAGCTGTCAATGCCCGCTTTCCAGGCAGCAGCCACGATGCCTTCATCCTGCGCCAGACTTCTATGGCAGACCTTTCCCAGGCCCAGCTTCACCCACGAGGATGGCTCCTCGGGGACAAAGGCTATCCTTTGTGCACCTGGCTGATGACCCCGCTCCGTGCGCCCAGCACCCCTGCAAAACAGCGATACAATGACAGCCATCAAGCAACCAGGAACATCATTGAGCACACAATCGGCGTGCTCAAGCAACGGTTCCACTGTCTGGATCGTTCCGGGGAAGCCCTACAGTACTCACCTGAGCGAGTCTCCCATTTCATTGTCGTGTGCTGCATGCTGCACAACCTGGCTATCCGCAGGACTCAGCCACTGCCAGCAGACATTGGAGGACCACCAGAGGAGGAGGAGGAGGAGGAGGACCAGGATGGGAGGGAGGCAGAAAGTGCAAGGGCCGTCTGTCTGCGGCTTATTGCAACTCGGTTCTAGGCCCCCTCTCAGGGAATGGCTTGTGCCAATGAAGGAAGATGAATGTAGCCGCTCCGCAAGCCCTCAGCCGATCAAGGCAACCAATACTTCCAAAAGCAAACATGGACAGTGCGATTAAAGAAAATGTTTTACTCTTATAACTCTGTGCCCTTCCTGCATGACAAATTAATTCCGAGAAACCCCCCAAACAAAAACACACCAGTCTCGGCCTTTATATAAAAAACAAACACACCAGTCTCGGCCTTTATATAAAAAACAAACACACCAGTCTCGGCCTTTATATAAAAAACAAATACGCCAGTCTCGGCCTTCATATAAAAAACAAAAACGCCAGTCTCGGCCTTCATATAAAAAACAAAAACGCCAGTCTCGGCCTGTTTATAAAAAAGAAATACAACAGTCTCGGCCTGTTTATAAAAAACAACAAAATTGGCCAGACCTTCTACTTTTTCACCTGCGAGGGTGATAATATAATAATAATAATTCAACTTTATTGTCATTGTACAATGCACAAGTACATGTGTTGTGTATGTAATATGTGTGCTACTTTGAACCTATGGACAGGACTGCACTACTTGTTGGGCGTAGTGATACGCAGTACCACTCCTGGCCATAGGGGTATAAATAGTACTGTGGGTACTGATCTCCCCTCAGTTCCCGCCTGTGGGCATGAAGTAAAGACCTATGTATAGTCCCTACCTCCAACCAGTAAAGACCTGTTTGAGTTATACGTTTAAGTCTTTGTGTTAATTGTTCAATACAATACACATACTTAACACTGGCGACGAGTCAGGTTCTTACCCTGCGGCAGTTGAAGAGAGGTTTCAAACATCACCACCCCACTAGAAGCGACAGGCTTTAGGACTCTGAAGCCTCCATCAGCGACTGAGCACTGGAGTGCAGCAAACATCCTGACAGCTTCCAGCGACTGACAGAAGTCTTTCTGCAGTTTCCTTGTTCAACCTAGGTGGTGGGGTAAGCCGTGCAGTGTTGGCTGCAAAGACAGGGCTGGGGAAGTTGGAGAAGATAAGGGCGATCGCAATCCCTGATAAGAGCCGCGGTGAAACGCGTGAGCGGGTAAGCCAGAGCCCGGGAGGGAGCGAGCAAGCAAGAGCCGCGCGAGCGGGTGAGCCAGAGGCCGGGAGCCGCTTCAAGTGCGAGGCGCAGCGCGGGCCAGCGATCGGAACCAAAGATAAGGGCCGCACTCGGGGGCTGAAGGGAGACGGCGTCGGGGGACGGGTGAAGACCGCCAAGCGCGGGAAAACCGCCATTTTGTGGGCGGAGGACGACGGCAAGAGCGGGAAGCCGCCATCTTTGATAACAAGTAAACAAAATAAAATCTGAGAAATTGCAAATCTACAATGCCTAAACACGGGAATATTAGCACCTTTGATAGTGACCTCGAAGATTGGGCCATATATGTTGAAAGAGTGAAAAATTATTGTAAGGCCAATAAAATTCATGACCAAGATAAAGCTTTAACATTATTAAATTTAATGGGTGCGAAGACATACGGGCAATTGAAACACCTGTTATCACCAGATGAACCGGCGGATAAGACGTTCGATGAGATTGTTACTGTCCTGAAAGATCATCTAAACCCCACGCCGCTGATGCTAGCGGAACGATTTAAATTTTACGACAGAAGGCAGCTACAGCATGAAAGCAATGCTGAATATTTGCTGGAATTGCGTAAATTAGCGAAATATTGCCAGTTTGGAATGGGACTAACAGATGCACTACGAGACAAATTTGTGTGTGGTTTATTTAAACAGGATACACAAAAGCGACTGCTCGAGGAGAATGAGCTGACGCTTGAGAAGGCGGTCACTATGGCAGCAGCACACGAAGCCGCAGCGAGAGGCACGGCAGTAATGCAGCTACGGTCACCGGAGCTCAGTGCACACAAATTGGGTGTGAGTTCTGGCAAATGTTATCGTTGTGGAAAGACAACGCATGATCAGAACCAGTGTTGGTTTAAAAACCAAGAATGTAGAACTTGTGGTAGGCTTGGACATATAGCTAGAGTATGCAGGTCAGGGAAGAAGACCAGCAACAAGAAGTCACCGCAAGGAAAATACGCAAAGGTACACAAGGTGACCGAACAGGAGTCCGATTCAGACGCTAGCAGTAATGAACTGGCTAGCTTAAGCTGTAATGAACTGGCTAGCTTAAGAGTACTCAACGCTGGTAAGGGTGCAGACCTCCAGACAATTTGGGTCACTCTTCAGATAGAAGGAGTCCAAGTAAAACTGGAATTGGACACTGGATCGGCATTGACGGTCATAAATAAGAAAGATTACGGAAAGTTATTCCAACATATTCCCCTACAGGATACGGGGATTATATTGAAAACATACACGAGGCAAAGAGTGTACCCCATCGGGAAAATAGAGGTTGCAGTGGTCCACAAGGGCGAAGACAGTCAAATAATGGACTTATATGTGATATCTGAAGGAGGTTCTCCACTACTAGGACGGGAGTGGATTAGGAAAATGAATATGGACTGGCATTTCCTACAAACAATAACGAGTGAGAACTCGGTGAAGATAGTCGGCCCAGACTCTGGAACGGATGATAGTAAGCCCAACTCAGGTGCAAAAGACAAAGTTTCAGCACAGAATTCCACTGAGCAACAACAACATAGTTTAACTGTGGATTCTGAGTCTGGCAAGTCTACTGATGTGCCCATTTCTGAGGGACACCGGGCTCGAACTCAACTCCATTTCAAACTACAACAGCAATTAGAACAAATGCTTCGCCGTTGTGAGCAAGAGTTGAATGCAACGAAAGAGTTCTTTGATATAGAGTTGGAGAATCTGGAAAGACAACAGAAGCAGCTGATGGAGAAAATGGAGCAGGAGCACACAAAACGTCTGATGTCAGAGGAGTTAACGGTCAGCCAACTCCTGCATATGCTGAAGGACAGGACTCTGAAATGGGAAAAACTTGAACACGAACTTCAATATTCAAACGAAAGGGGTTCGGAGCTCTCAAAGGTTATTGGAAGAGCTGAGGTGGCAACACAGACTGAGATGACTGCAACAGAGCAGCCCTTGGATGCCAAAAGTACGCTGACTCACGTCAACGTAGAACAACAGACCGCTGAAACAGCTGCTCCGGTAGAGGGATTGAATAGTCCGATCAATCAATCTCCAAAAGAAGTTGAAGTAGTAAAATCTCAAATGAGGTCATTAGTAAACGACTTGCTGAAAGCCCAGAAAAAGCTGGATGAAGAGGTACGCATGAAGAAGCCTCTTCAGGAAAGATGTCTGGACTTGGAACAAAAGCTGGCTAACGCCCAGCTGGGTATGGAGGAAATAGAAGACCCTCTCGCTGGCCTAGATCAGGACGACACCGAATATTACTATGTCCTGTCCTGCCCAACTTGTAACTTCGACTCCCACCATACAGAAATCATGGAGGAGCACCGAAAGTCTACGGAACATCGGGAGAAGGTGGCTCTACTACGGAAAAAGGAGGGAGAGAAGGAGGAACTGCGCATGCAGCTGGCAGCTGACAGTGGAGCCCAGAGAGTCTCCAAGAAGCAGAAAAGGAAAAGTCGAAACAGAAGATGACCCATCTGAACCATTATTACCTCTACCAGATCACACACGTGGTCCCTCCGAACGGAGCCAATTCAGTTCGGAAGTTCAAACTGTTAAATCCATGGAAGGACTATTGAATGAGTCACTCCAGCAACGTGAACCGACTCCACCACAGAGATTGAATCTGTGAACTGTTTTCCGCAGAGACTGAATCTGTGATCTGTTTTGACATGAAGTTATCTATGTATCTATGTTATTCTGTTATGTAAACCTGAAGTTATATATGTATATATGTTATTACGTTATGTTAAATGGGGAGATGACTGTAAAGCTAGGAAGGGAGGAATGTTGTGTATGTAATATGTGTGCTACTTTGAACCTATGGACAGGACTGCACTACTTGTTGGGCGTAGTGATACGCAGTACCACTCCTGGCCATAGGGGTATAAATAGTACTGTGGGTACTGATCTCCCCTCAGTTCCCGCCTGTGGGCATGAAGTAAAGACCTATGTATAGTCCCTACCTCCAACCAGTAAAGACCTGTTTGAGTTATACGTTTAAGTCTTTGTGTTAATTGTTCAATACAATACACATACTTAACAACATGAACAATGAAATGTGATCTTGCAAGCTCCCATGAGTCCAGTACAAATAACATTAACATTAAACGTAAATAGCACCGTCCTGGGAGAAGCAAAGCTGCTGCGTCTGTGCGCGCCGCCATTCCAACCATTCCTCCTGTCCGACAATCTTCAGCCCAACGCCCGGGCTTGCTCACCAGCCGCCCCTTCTCGGGGCTCCTTCCGTGACCTTCTGCACCTGGTCTTCCCTGATGGTCACTCCTCCAGGTACTAACCAGGCCTGGCCCTGCTTAGCTTCCAAGCCTTGCCAGTGACCCTGTCCCTAGTCCGGGCATGGCCCCTACCCACCCTGCAGCTCCTCCTCAATGGGACCCCAGTGGCTGCAGCAAGGCTGGGGGAAGGCTGCTGAGGGTTAGTTGGTGAGACAGCAGATGCCCTTGGGGGTCGGCCTGGACCAGCTCTGGGCCTGGAGGGCCCGGCTGCGGACTGCTCCAACTCAGCTTGGGCGGCAGCAGTCTGTCCTACGGGTGGTGGCAGCTGCAGTGGAGGAGTGACAGTGTTGGCTGCAGGAATGCTGCCAACCTGACAGAGCACAGGCACTCCCTGGTCGGCTGATTCACTGGCACTCGCACGGGCCAGTACTGCAGCATGCGCAGCAATCTGCTGAAGCACAGACTGCTGGGCTGCTGCGGCGCGGCGAGTGCCCCGGCAATGCCTGGCCGAGCCAGCGAGGGTGGCAGCAGTTAGTGCCCGTGTGGCCCTGGTCTGTGTCTGGATGACACCAGCCAGTGAATGCACGGCACGACTGAGCACTTGGCTGGAGGCCGCTTGTACTGCCGTGAAGTCCTGCAGACTCCTGGCCTGTGCTGCATTGAATTCTTGCAGACTCCTGGCCTGTGCTGCCCCGAATTCCTGAACACTCCTTGCCAGAGACTCTATGGAGTCCGGCATCCTTGCCACTGCAGCCATGAGCTCAGTGTGCCTGCGCTCAGCCTGGGCACCCATTTCCACAAGGAGCCGCACCTCCTCTGCGCTCACTGTAGCAGGACTGGAGGCCACACTCTCCCTCCGGGGAGAAGGCCGCCGAGCTTCCCCACCCCTCCTGCGTTGCTGCAGCCCGCTGGTCCCCGGAGCATCACTCTCCTCCGATACTTCCCCCCTGCTCCCCTCCAGGGAAGACGTGTCCCCAGCATGGCCATGGGCTGCCTCGGCCGAGGATGTCCCTGATGGGGTGGCTTACTCTTCCTCCTCCTCTAGGTCTGAGTCTGACACAGTGCCAGCTTGAGGGGCCGCCTCCTCACCTGGCGAGTCACCATCTGAAAGCAGGGAGGCACAAGAGTTGCTTTAGAGTGAGGACGGGACGGCAGCGAGGGAGGCATGAGTGCTGCTATGCACTGCATTGGTTCGATAGTGGCAAAGGATGCTGGCGTGAGGCGCAGATAGAAAGAGAGAGGTCCAAAAGGTGTGGACCTTACCATTGGTGCCCAGAACAGGGTCGGCATCTCCAGTCGCGACGGGGCCAATCAGCTGGCCTGCCATGATCTGCTCCACTCGCAGTTCTAGGTCGCTGAGCTGCTTAATGTCAGGACGGCCTCCCCCGGTCTGGCGCTGCTGTCTCTGGTTGTGTGCCAGCTTGCCCTGCAAGAGAGAGGACGGCCTCTAAGTACAGTGTGAAGCCCTGATCTTGCCTGCACAGCCTCCCATGGTGGAATAGCCCTGACAGTGTGAAGTCCTGATCTTGCCTGCATAGCCTCCCATGGTGGAATAGCCCTGACAGTGTGAAGCCCTGATCTTGCCTGCACAGCCTCCCATGGTGGAATAACCCTGATAGTGTATAAACTCCTGAATATGCAAGTGCTTTTCATGACAGTCCCATAGCTGCTGGATGAGGGCTGGGCAGTAGGGCTTTCACATCCCTTTGGCCATCAACTGAGGAGCACATGCAGGGATGAGGAGGATACTGGAAAGGGTACTCACCCTGACAACCCGAGTGAGGTCGTTGAATTTTTTACGGAATTGGAGGGGAGTCCTGGCAATCACGCTGTTGGAAGCGACCCTGCTTGCCACCTTCCTCCAGGCTTTCCGATATTCGGAGGGCAGCGGCCTCCTGCCACCTTCAGGGAACAGAACATGGCGTCTGCACTCAACTACGCCAACCAGCACCCTCAGGTCACCCTCGCCGAACTGCTGTGCTCTCTCCCTTGGCTTCTCCATTCTCCTGGGCGTGGAGCAGTTGAATTAGCACTGTTCAGGCCTTCCCTCAGGGCTGCAGTGTGCAGGGCTTGGCAGCCAAACAATTCCACCCTCCCCCTTTAAGTGCTGACTGGCGCCTGACTGTCTGCCTTCAATCAATAACTCGCCGCACCTGCGCTGCGCCCACCCTCGGTGGTAGCGCGCCGGATCGCCGGCTTAGCGCCTTATGATACTCGTGCATCGCCTGCTTTAGCACTGCAGCAACCTCTTGGGGCGATGCAACTGAATATCGGCGAAGGTGGCGCTAAGTTGCGCCGGGTGCAAAGTTTTGCGACCGCCTGGCTGTCGCACCACAAACGTGGCTATACCGAATTTCTAGGCCTATGTTTCCCGACATCTCTGGGAGGTTATTTGTGTCCTCCTTTGTGAAGACAGAACCAAAGTATGTATTTAATTGGTCTGCCATTTCTTTGTTCCCCATTATAAATTCCCCTGATTCTGACTGAAAGGGACCTACACTTGACTTCACCAATCTTTTTCTCTTCACATATGTATAGAAGCTTTTACAGTCAGTTTTTATGTTTCCTGCAAGCTTACTCTCATACTCTATTTTCCCCCTCTTAATTAATCCCTTTGTCCTCCTTTGCTGAATCCTAAACTGCTCCCAATCCTCAGGTTTGCTGCTTTTTCTGGCCAATTTATATGTCCTCTCCTTGGAACTTATGCTATCCCTAATTTCCCTTGTTAGCCACGGTTGAGTCACCTTTTTTGTTTTATTGTTATGCCAAACAGGGATGAACAAATTCTGTAGTTCATCCATGCGATCTTTAAATGTTTGCCATTGCCTATCCACCATCAACCCTTTAAGTAACATTCCCCAATCCATCCTACCCAACTTGCGCCTCATACCATCGTAGTTTCCTTTATTTAAATTCAGGACCCTAGTCTCTGAGTCAAATACTTCACTCTCCATCTTAATGAAGAATTCTATCATATTATGATCGTTCCGCCCAAGGGGCCTCGCACAACAAGATTGCTAATTAATTCTTTCTCATTACACAATACCCAGTCTAAGATGACGTGATCTCTTGTTGGTTCCTCGACATATTGGTCCAGGAAACCATCCCGTATACACTCCAGGAATTCCTCCTCCACAGTATTGTTGCTAATTTGGTTAGCCCAATCTATATGTAGATTAAAGTCACTCATGATAACTGCTGTGCCCTTATTGCACGCCTCTCTAATTTCCCATTTAATGCCATCCCCAACCTCGGCATTGCTGTTTGGGGGTCTGTATACAACTCCCACTAATGTTTTCTGCCCCTTGGTATTTCTCAGTTCTACCTATACAGATTCCACATCATCAGAGCTAATATCCTTCCTTACTATTGTGTTAATCTCCTCTTTAACCAGCAATGCTACCCCACCTCCTTTTCCTTTTTGCCTGTCTTTCCTGAATATTGAATACCCCTGGATGTTGAGTTCCCAGCCTTGGTCACCCTGGAGCCTGTGGAATTCTCTACCAAAGAAGGCAGTAGAGGCCAATTCATTAAATGTGTTCAAGAAGGAGTTGGATATATTTCTTAAGGCTAAAGGGATCAAGGGATATGGGGAGAAGGCAGGGACAGGGTACTGAATTTGGATGATCAGCCATGATCTCTTTGAATGGCAGAGCAGGCTCGAGGGGCCGAATGGCCTACTCCTGCTCCTATCTTCTATGTTTCTATGTTTCCGTAATCCCAATCATATCATATCCATTTACATCTATTTGTGCAGCTAATTCATCCATCTTATTATGAATGCTCCTCGCATTAAGACACAAAGCCTTCAGGCTTGTTTTTTTAACACTCTTAGACCTTTTATTTACTGGGGGCATGTTTGATTTATACCCTTGACTTCTCTGCCTGCCACTTTTGCTTAAGAAAGAGTTGGATATATTTCTTAAGGCTAAAGGGATCAAGGGATATGGGGAGAAGGCAGGGACAGGGTACTGAATTTGGATGATCAGCCATGATCTCATTTGAAATCACAAATAATTGATTTCAAATAAACTGTTGGACTATAACCTGGTGTTGTGTGACTTCTTACATTTGTCCACCCCAGTCCAACACCGGCATCTCCACGCCATGATTTCATTGAATGGCGGAGCAGGCTCGAAGGGCCGAATGGCCTACTCCTGCTCGTATGTTCTATGTTTCTATGTCTTTTGCTTCTATCCTTGTTTTCCATTCCTCTGTCTCCCTGCACAGGTTCCCAACCCCCTGCCATTTTAGTTTAAACCCTCCCCAACAGCACTAGCAAACACTCCCCCTAGGACATCAGTCCCGGTCCTGCCCAGGTGCAAACCGTCCAGTTTGTACTGGTCCCACCTCCCCCAGAACCGGTTCCAATGTCCCAGGAATTTGAATCCCTCCCCCTTGCACCATTCCTCTAGCCACGTATTCATCTGAAATATCCTTCTATTTCCACTCTGACTAGCATGTGGCACAGGTAGCAATCCTGAGATTACTACCTTTTGAGGTCCTATTTTTTAATTTACCTCCTAACTCCCTATATTCAGCTTTTAGGACCTCATCCCGGTTTTTACCTATATCGTTGGTACCTATATGCACCATGACAACTGGCTGCTCACCCTCCCCATCCAGAATGCTCTGCAGCCGCTCCGAGACATCCTTGACCCTTGCACCAGGGAAGCAACATACCATCCTGGAGTCTCGTTTGCGGCCGCAGAAACGCCTGTCTATTCCCCTTACAATAGAATCCCCTATTACTATAGCTCGCCCACTCTTTTTCCTCCTGTCCTGTGCAGCAGAACCACCCACAGTGCCAGGAAGTTGGCTGCTGCTGTCTTCCCCCGATAAGCCATCCCCCCCAACAATATCCTAAGCGGTATATCTGTTTGAGAGGGGGATGGCCACAGGGGACCCCTGCACTTCCTGCCTGCGCTTACTACTCTGCTTGGCGGTCACCCATTCCCTTCCTGCCTGTGCAGCCTTTACCTGCAGTGTGACCAACTCCCTAAACATGCTTTTCACGACATCCTCAGCATCGCAAATGTTCCAGTATGTATCCATTTGCAGCTCCAGCGCCACAATGCGGTCTGCCAGTAGCTGCAGCTGGATACACTTCCCGCACACATGGTTGTCAGAGACACAGGAAGTGTCACTGATTTCCCACATACTGCAGGAGGAGCATACCATGGCACCAAGCTGTCCTGCCATGACTTACCCTTCAATTAATTTAAATTAACTTAAATCAAATCAATACCAACAATTAAATTATATACTCACGGGCCCTTGGTTACTAGCACTAGAAACTATAATCATAAAAAAATTAAAGACCTTCTAAACTTTATAAACTATGAACATTAACTGTCAAACTATAGAGTAGTATAAATACCCCCTGGCCGTACTCACCCAATCAGCTTCTCCCTCCTGCCCACGTCACGTTTTGAATCGTGACGTGGCTCTGGAACGCCACCGCCGGTCTGAGATTGGTAAGCCTGTGAAAAAAAGCCCGCGAAAGTGAGTTTAAATACTCACTGGGTCTCCGGTCTCACCGCTCCCGACACCAGCCTCTGCAAAGAAAGCCTGTGAAAGTGAGTTTAAATACTCACTGGGTCTCTGGTCTCACTGCTCCCGACACCAGCCTCTGCAAAGAAAGCCTGCGAAAGTGAGTTTAAATACTCACTGGGTCTCTGGTCTCACTGCTCCCGACACCAGCCTGTGAAAGAAAGCCTGCGAAAGTGAGTTTAAATACTCACTGGGTCTCTGGTCTCACTGCTCCCGACACCAGCCTCTGCAAAGAAAGCCTGCGAAAGTGAGTTTAAATACTCACTGGGTCTCTGGTCTCACTGCTCCCGACACCAGCCTCTGCAAAGAAAGCCCGCGAAAGTGAGTTTAAACACTCACTGGGTCTCTGGTCTCACTGCTCCCGACACCAGCCTCTGCAAAGAAAGCCCGCGAAAGTGAGTTTAAACACTCACTGGGTCTCCGGTCTCACTGCTCCCGACACCAGCCTCTGCAAAGAAAGTCCGCGAAAGTGAGTTTAAACACTCACTGGGTCTCCGGTCTCACTGCTCCCGACACCAGCCTCTGCAAAGAAAGTCCGCGAAAGTGAGTTTAAACACTCACTGGGTCTCCGGTCTCACTGCTCCCGACACCAGCCTCTGCAAAGAAAGCCCGCGAAAGTGAGTTTAAACACTCACTGGGTCTCTGGTCTCACTGCTCCCGACACCAGCCTCTGCAAAGAAAGCCCGCGAAAGTGAGTTTAAACACTCACTGGGTCTCCGGTCTCACTGCTCCCGACACCAGCCTCTGCAAAGAAAGTCCGCGAAAGTGAGTTTAAACACTCACTGGGTCTCCGGTCTCACTGCTCCCGACACCAGCCTCTGCAAAGAAAGTCCGCGAAAGTGAGTTTAAACACTCACTGGGTCTCCGGTCTCACTGCTCCCGACACCAGCCTCTGCAAAGAAAGTCCGCGAAAGTGAGTTTAAACACTCACTGGGTCTCTGGTCTCACTGCTCCCGACACCAGCCTCTGCAAAGAAAGTCCGCGAAAGTGAGTTTAAACACTCACTGGGTCTCTGGTCTCACTGCTCCCGACACCAGCCTCTGCAAAGAAAGTCCGCGAAAGTGAGTTTAAACACTCACTGGGTCTCTGGTCTCACTGCTCTCGACACCAGCCTCTGCAAAGAAAGCCTGCGAAAGTGAGTTTAAATACTCACTGGGTCTCCGGTCTCACTGCTCCCGACACCAGCCTCTGCAAAGAAAGCCCGTGAAAGTGAGTTTAAACACTCACTGGGTCTCCGGTCTCACTGCTCCCGACACCAGCCTCTGCAAAGAAAGCCCGTGAAAGTGAGTTTAAATACTCACTGGGTCTCTGGTCTCACTGCTCCCGACACCAGCCTCTGCAAAGAAAGCCCGTGAAAGTGAGTTTAAACACTCACTGGGTCTCCGGTCTCACTGCTCCCGACACCAGCCTCTGCAAAGAAAGTCCGCGAAAGTGAGTTTAAATACTCACTGGGTCTCCAGTCTCACTGCTCCCGACACCAGCCTCTGCAAAGAAAGTCCGCGAAAGTGAGTTTAAACACTCACTGGGTCTCCGGTCTCACTGCTCCCAACACCAGCCTCTGCAAAGAAAGCCCGCGAAAGTGAGTTTAAACACTCACTGGGTCACTGGTCTCACTGCTCCCGACACCAACCTCTGCAAAGAAAGCCCGCGAAAGTGAGTTTAAATATTCACTGGGTCTCCGGTCTCACTGCTCCCGGCACCAGCCTCTGCAAAGAAAGCCTGTGAAAGTGAGTTTAAACACTCACTGGGTCTCCGGTCTCACTGCTCCCGACACCAGCCTGTGAAAGAAAGCCTGCGTAAGTGAGTTTAAATACTCACTGGGTCTCCGGTCTCACTGCTCCCAACACCAGCCTCTGCAAAGAAAGTCCGCGAAAGTGAGTTTAAACACTCACTGGGTCTCCGGTCTCACTGCTCCCGACACCAGCCTCTGCAAAGAAAGTCCACGAAAGTGAGTTTAAACACTCACTGGGTCTCCGGTCTCACTGCTCCCAACACCAGCCTCTGCAAAGAAAGCCCGCGAAAGTGAGTTTAAATACTCACTGGGTCTCCGGTCTCACTGCTCCCGACACCAGCCTCTGCAAAGAAAGCCCGTGAAAGTGAGTTTAAATACTCACTGGGTCTCCGGTCTCACTGCTCCCGACACCAGCCTCTGCAAAGAAAGCCCGTGAAAGTGAGTTTAAATACTCACTGGGTCTCCGGTCTCACTGCTCCCGACACCAGCCTCTGCAAAGAAAGCCCGTGAAAGTGAGTTTAAATACTCACTGGGTCTCCGGTCTCACTGCTCCCGACACCAGCCTCTGCAAAGAAAGCCCGTGAAAGTGAGTTTAAATACTCACTGGGTCTCTGGTCTCACTGCTCCCGACACCAGCCTCTGCAAAGAAAGCCTGCGAAAGTGAGTTTAAATACTCACTGGGTCTCTGGTCTCACTGCTCCCGACACCAGCCTCTGCAAAGAAAGCCCGCGAAAGTGAGTTTAAATACTCACTGGGTCTCCGGTCTCACTGCTCCCGACACCAGCCTCTGCAAAGAAAGCCCGTGAAAGTGAGTTTAAATACTCACTGGGTCTCCGGTCTCACTGCTCCCGACACCAGCCTCTGCAAAGAAAGCCCGTGAAAGTGAGTTTAAACACTCACTGGGTCTCTGGTCTCACTGCTCCCGACACCAGCCTCTGCAAAGAAAGCCCGTGAAAGTGAGTTTAAACACTCACTAGGTCTCCGGTCTCACTGCTCCCGACACCAGCCTCTGCAAAGAAAGCCTGCGAAAGTGAGTTTAAATACTCACTGGGTCTCCGGTCTCACTGCTCCCGACACCAGCCTCTGCAAAGAAAGTCCGCGAAAGTGAGTTTAAACACTCACTGGGTCTCCGGTCTCTCTGCTCCCGACACCAGCCTCTGCAAAGAAAGTCCACGAAAGTGAGTTTAAACACTCACTGGGTCTCTGGTCTCACTGCTCCCGACACCAGCCTCTGCAAAGAAAGCCCGCGAAAGTGAGTTTAAACACTCACTGGGTCTCTGGTCTCACTGCTCCCGACACCAGCCTCTGCAAAGAAAGCCCGCGAAAGTGAGTTTAAATATTCACTGGGTCTCCGGTCTCACTGCTCCCGACACCAGCCTCTGCAAAGAAAGCCCGTGAAAGTGAGTTTAAACACTCACTGGGTCTCCGGTCTCACTGCTCCCGACACCAACCTCTGCAAAGAAAGCCCGCGAAAGTGAGTTTAAACACTCACTGGGTCTCCGGTCTCACTGCTCCCGACACCAGCCTGTGAAAGAAAGCCTGCGAAAGTGAGTTTAAACACTCACTGGGTCTCTGGTCTCACTGCTCTCGACACCAGCCTGTGAAAGAAAGCCCGTGAAAGTGAGTTTAAATACTCACTGGGTCTCCGGTCTCTCTGCTCCCGACACCAGCCTCTGCAAAGAAACTGACAAGGTGCTTATAAGATTCTATATAACTATAGAAGTTTACAGTGCTGGAGGATATTCGACCTATTGTGTCTGTACTGGCTCTTTGCACGAACAGACCAAAACTAATCCCACTGGCAGCCTCTCTCCCCATAGCCTTGTATCTTTTTCCTCTGCTTCAAATAATTAACCAATTTTCTCTTAAAAGATGCAATGGTCTCAGCCTTAACCATTCCCTGTGGCAAAGCATTCCATTGTTCCAACAACCCTTTGTGTAAAGGAATTTCTCCTAACTTCTCTTCTCACTCTCCTATAGAATCGTAGAATGTCACAGCACAGAAGGAGGCCATTCTGCCCATCGTACCTGCGCCAGCTCTTTGAAAGAGCTTTCCAATTAGTCCCACACTCCTGCTCTTTCCCCATAGCCCTGCAAATTTATCCCCTTCATGTATTTATCCAATTCCCTTTTGAAAGTTATTATTGAATCTGCTTCCACCACCCTTTCAGGCAGGGCATTCCAGATCGTAACAACTTGCTGCGTAAAAAGTGTTTCCCTCATGTCGCCTCCGGTTCTTTTGCAGATTATGTTAAATCTGTGACCTCTAGTTACCGACACTTCTGCCACTGGAAACAGTTTCTTCTGAGCTACTCTGTCAAAACCCTTCATGATTTTGAACACAACTATAATATCCCTTCTTAATCTTCTCTACTCTAAGGAGAACAACCCCAGTTTCTCTATGTAATTGAAGTCTTTAATCCCTGGTACCATTCTAGTAAATCTCCGTTGCATCCTCTTTAAGGCCTTGGCGTCCTTCCTAAAGTGTGGTGCCCAGAATTGGCCATAGTACTCCAGCTGGAGCCTAATCAGTGATTTATAAAGGTTTAACATTTATAGCTCCTCTAGACCCATCTTTTGTTTCTTTACTTGTCCCATTACCACTCCCTTTAGCTCGCACCATCATCACTTTTGCCATTTACTCGCTCCTGCCTTCCACCCTATCACAGACCGTCCCTTTTATTCTTCCCTCCCGCTTTCCCTGTCTCTGTACTTGCTGGTACATGTCTAATTTTTGCCAGTTCTGATGAAAGGTTAACCTGAAATGTTAACTCTGAGTATTTCCAGCATTTTCTGTTCAGCAGAACTTCCTTGCTTTTGCATTCTCTATGCCTCTATTTATAAAGTCAAGGATCCCGTATGGCTTTTTAACCGCATTCTCAACGTGTCCTGCCACCTTCAAAGATTTGTGTATGTACTCCGCCAGCTCTCTCTGTTCCTGCACTCCATTTAAAATTGTGCCATTTAGAGGATAAATCTAATCTCTCTTAGTGATCATTTTTAATTGATGACTCTTTGTCATCAACCGGAGGAAATAGTATTTCCCTACCCACTATCAAAATTCTTCATAATTTTAAAAATCTCTGGGCTGCCAGTTTCTCTGTGCAGCAGGTGCTGGTAATGTAGGATGGGTGCACTAGTGCTCCCAGGAATGGAGGGGGATTGTGGGCTGGTGCTTGTAATGGGAATCCCCTATTAGTACACAACCGGTTGGGTGGCCTGCACCCCTGGTGTCTACCTGTCTTTTTCTTCCACCACATTCCCGGGCAACTGGAGATTTCTCAGCTTTGCCAGATTTTCCAGGCTTCCCTGCCCCTGTGCTATTCTGCTGTAACCATTCACACATCATCTGATCTCAGATACATCTTTTATTTCTCTAATTTCTCTCAAATTGCATCCTTTTGTCTTTCACCATTATCACATCTGTCATTTAATTATCTCCTGCCGTCCACCTAATCACTTTGCAGATCATTCTTGTTCTTTCCATGTGTATGTGGTCATTTTTCTTCTCTCCTTTTCTCTGGCTCTGGTCCTTCTCATAAACGGTTCATCTGTAACATCTTCCGGTTCTGACGAACGGTCATCAACCTAAAACGTTAACCCTACCTTCCTCTCTCCACAGATGCTGCCTGATCTGTTGAGTATTTACAGCATTCCTCATCAGGGATTCTGTTCTAAAAGTTTAATTGTAATGCTACCAGTTTATGAAATGAATAGCTCCACTTTGAGTTCTGTATTGGAACCTGATATCAGAGTGGGAAGATATTGAATAATCTATCTATTTTTATTTTTGAGGTGATGACGATGATGTTTGAGGTGCAGGACCTGGCAGTGGCCTCTCCTGCCACTGTGTCTCGCTGTGGGATGGTCTACCTGGAGCCCAGTATTTTGGGACTGAAACCATTTACTGAATGCTGGCTGAGGACTGTTCCCACAGCCATAGAACCCTACATAACTAAACTGGAGTCTCTCTTTGATCGTTTCCTGGAGGTCAGTAAATGCTACTACATCGGAACAGCTCAAAAGTTATGTTGCTATATTTGAATATTTATAAACCTAAGTGGGTTGAGAATGGAGAACAGGTAGGCCTGGGAGTGGAGTAAAGGCAGAAGCAGGTGCACAAGCTCTGTATCTCAGGTCCAAGGCTAGTGAAGGCCTAGGTGTCTCTTTCTCATCATTGTGTAAATGGAACTGTAGGTTCGTCCAGGTAATCTCTTGCCATTTTATTCCGAGGAGCATATGACAGTGCACTCACCTCAGAATTCACAACATTTAAAGCAACACTATTATCAAAAGCATTCCCACCTGACCCTGTGTGGGAGTGAGGGAGAGGGGATGAGGGAATGGTGAAAGTTTCATAGCAGTTGTATCTTTTTTTTGTTGTAATGTGATTAGGAAGAAAATTTAAACTGGGAAGAAAGTTTTGCGTCTTATGGTTGGTGAATAACTAAAGTAGATAATAACCAATTGGAAAGAGAAAAACAATGGCCCCGATATTTGCGGGGAGGGAGCGCGGTAGTGCAGGGAAAACCCAGCAAGCCGGGGACGTGGAGGTTCTACAGAATTTAACGGCAGGACTTCATTATCATTTTTTTCTTCCGTTTCCCACTCGGCAGCTGGCAAGATTGACATGCAGCAACTGGTACATTTAAATCAGGTTTCCAATTGCTCTGTGGGAGTCTGATTTAAATATGTTAATGAAGTGTCCCGCTCTCCAAGACAGGACATTCACACGACATAAAACACACCGCTGCCAAAAGGACAATGGGTGTGGACACGGTGGGTTGGGGATGCGTTCCCTGTTTTTAAATGTTTAACCGCCACCCCCTCCCCCGCCAAGGGGGTTAATATCGAGCCCATGGTGATTAACGAATAACTTAGATACAGATACAGAAATTTTATTGTAAAAATGTTCAGGAATATCTTGATGGAAAAATTTTAGGCTAGTGAAGACATCTCCATTCTCCTGAAGATTGTGCCAATATATCGAGGCTCAAAATCATTCATTTTGTGCTGACCTGATGTTAGGAAAGTGACCTATTTTGTTGTGCACCTGCTACAAAGTGAGAGTCAGAGGGAATACTTTGTTGCAAACTATTTCATAGGCATAGAATCATAGAGCAATGAAAGAGGCCATTTGGCCCATCGTGCCTATGCTGGCTGTATGAAAGAGCTAGCCAATTAGTCCCACTCCCCCTGCTCCTTCCCCACAGCCCTACAAATTTCTCCTTTCCAAGTACTTATCCAATTCCCTTTTGAAAGTTACTATCAAATCTACTTCCACCACCCTTTCAGGCCGTGCATTCCAGATCGTAACAACTCGTTGTGTAAAAAAGTTTATCTTCATTTTCCTTCTGGATTTTTCTGCCAATTATCGTTAATCTGTGGCCTCTAGTTACCGATCCTCCTGCCAGTGGAAACAGTTTCTCCTTATTTACTTAACAACAACTTGTATTTATACATGTACTCTATCAAAACCCCTCATAGTTTTGAACATCTCTATTAATCTCCTCGTAACCATTGCCGTGTTTTTTTTTGTTAGTCTATCCTGAGTATTTACTAAAGGCGTCTTATCTATTCTGAAGAAAACTAGAGTGAAATTATTGCAGAATATGTCTGCAGTGTTCTCAGTTGAGACCACAGGTTTGAAATTGTGGGGTTCTACTCCTAGCACAGAGCTCACTAGATGGTCAGATTTGGGCACTGACTGCCAAGCTGTAACATTCCAGCCCTCATGTCTCTTGTACAGTCATTACATAGGATTACATAGGATACACAGCACAGAAACAGGCCATTCGGCCCAACCAGTCCACGCCGGTGTTTATGCTCCACTCGAGCCTCCTCATGCCTTTCCTCACCTAACTCTATCAGCGTAACCCTCTATTCCCTTCTCCCTCATATGCTTGTCCAGCCTCCCCTTAAATGCATCTATAATATATATTCGTTTCAACCACTCCCTATGGCAGCGAGTTCCACATTCTCACCACTCTTTGGGTAAAGAAGTTTCTTCTGAATTCCCTATTGGCTTTCTTGGTGACTATCTTATACTGATGGCCTCTAGTTATGCTCTTCCCCACAAGTGGAAACATTCTCTCTGTATCCACTCTATCTAAACTTTTCATAATTTTAAAGACCCCTATTAGGTCACCCCTCAGCCTTCTTTTTTCAAGAGGAAAGAGACCCAGCCTGTTCATCCTTTCCTGATATGTATACCCTCGCATTTCTGATCCCATCCTTGTAAATCTTCTCTGCACCCTCCCCAGTGCCTCTATATCCTTTTTATAATATGGCGACCAAAACTGCATGCAGTACTCCAAGTGTGGTCTAACCAAGGTTCGATACAGATTTAGCATAACTTCCCTACTTTTCAATTCTATCCCTCTAGAAATAAACCCTAGTGCTTGGTTTGCTTTTTTTATGGCCTTGCTAACCTGTGGCGCAACTTTTAGTGTATCTGTATATTTGTACTCCGAGATCCCTTTGTTCCTCTACCCCACCTTGACTCACACCCTCCAAGTGATAATTGACCTCCCTATTCTTCCTACCAAAATGTAATAACTCACATTTATCTGTGTTGAACTTCATTTGCCAATTATTTGCCCATTCTGCAAGATCAGGAGTTAGATGTTTTATTTACCCTCCCTAATCCCGAAGTACTGGGCTGAGATCAGCTAACTCAGAAAATTATGGGAATTGAACCTGGGAATCCTGTTTTGCATGGCCTATCACCACAACAGGCAGTGCATTTGCCCATTGAGCTGTTGGGTGAGCTGATGCCCAATTTCCAATCAAATATGAGAATACCTATAAATATGAAGAGCCGATAGTGAAAAGATGAGAGGATTTGTCCTTAACATCTCTACTCTGGAACGAGACCTATTATGTTGAAATAAACATTCCCCAATAAAAGGGGAAATTTGCCACTAGGCATGTTGCATGGTCTCGCATGTTTTGTGCAAAAGCTTCACTGTAATATTCAAATGAGTGGATAGATTATGGAATTTAGAGCCTGCCTGATTTCCTGTCATTTATGATGGATTGTCGCTGTGTGTTCAGCACACCGACCTGGAGTGGCGTAAGGTCCATGCACAAGGGAGCTCAGAGGGGCAAAAGCTTTTTGATGATGACATGTCAGTATACTGGTTGACATGGCATTGTGCTTGAGTGTATACCTGTATGTGATTGAGTGAAAGAATATAAGCAAGATGATACCAGCCCTCAGATTGGGAGGGTGGCTCTGACTTCACCATTCCCCACTCCCTCTATGCTCTCAGTCCCAAGGATTTGACCTCTTCAAAAGCACTCAAGAACAAATAATTTCAGGGCCCTCTTCCTATTTTAGTCAGTTCCTACCTGTTGGGCGCTGTCTTGTAACTAAATAGTTTTGACATGTTAGAAGCACATAAAATGATGCTGAAGGCCCCACGTTGCACCCTACTATGTGTATATGAGTACATAAGCATGTTTCATACAACTAGGTTGTGTCAGAATGATTTTTTGTTTTAAGCTTGTTTTTAAGATGCTTGTTTCAATGACAAAGTGCAGCCGGCGTTGATATCCTCTTGCCAACATGGGCTTGCTTAATAAGCATTTAGAGGGTTGTAAGTTAGTCTGATTGGTTTGTATTGGGCTGCAGTCAATGTTCAACAGATGTGTGGAAATATTTTGTGACCTACATACTTTGGCCATCTACTTGGTGTAAGGCACTGGATGATCTCTTCAGGTCAGCCAACTTTTGTCTTATTTGGCACCACCTCCTTTGGGTGGCACTGGCTACATTGACCTTTTGTACCATCTCCTGCTAGGTACTCTGTACCACTGTTGTGTGGAGAGGGTACTCTGATGCGAAACAGGGCAATCCTCCTTTCCCTTCTTTCTTGCAACAGCAATTCTATTAAAGCATTCATGGTGTTTCCATTATAAATCTGTACACTGCAAACAAAATCCTCTTCCAAGGGTTCCTGAGAAAATTGCTCTGCCCTTTAAACAGCAGTTCCATCCCTTTAAATGGCTACAAAATTGCGGAGGATATCCCTCGCCCCTCCTCCCCCAAAACTCTGCTTGTAGCTACCAAATTACAAGCTGGGAGTTTACAGGGAGTACATATTTATGACTGACCCCCAAAAGATTCGCCTGAAACAGGTACGTGCTACTTGGTTGTACACAAAGGGCTCGATTTTCATTGAGCCGTGGAGTCGGGCTTGGAGGCGTGCGGGGGGTTAAAATCGCAAAAACTGGCAGGCGGGACCCCCTCCCGCCTGGTTCCCGACTCCGAGCAATTTTAACTCAGGTGTGTCTGATGGTCCCGACTCTGTCCCGCATCCAACAGGCGGGACTGGTCTTTAAGGCCCTTAGTAACCACTAAATGGCCTCTATAATCCTATTTTAACAGGCCCTTGCAAATTTAACACTTTTCCCACGTAAAACACGCCTGGTGGGAAACATGAATGTGAAACCTGGTGGGAGCACTATTGGATTGTTGACTATCAACTGCAGGTCAACCATTAAAGAGGAGATTTGATCAGCCAACATTTTCAGGTGGCAGGACTTAGTGGTCTCAGGTCTGGGGCAACTTTTAGAAGGCTTAACCACACCTCTGGAAGGTTCGAGCCTCACACCCATCTCCAGTGTGGCCTCCTGGGAAACCCCTCTCGCCACCTTCACTCAGCGCTTCCTCAACGGAGGCATATACCAGAAGCATGGGAGCCATTTATTTCCTTCCCATCTGGGCATTAGAGGAGCTTGAGCACCAGCCGCGGCACCAGCAGAACCAGGAACAACAGCAGCACCAGCAACATTAGCAGCAGCAGGAGTGCCAGGCTGCTGCTCACCCAACTGAAGCTGCACAGGCCAGAAGGGGCCAGCGCCTGAAAGTGGCTGGAGAGCACCTTGCTGTACATCAGGGGGGCCATGGGGACCCATATCTGCAATGGCACTCCTACTCAGAAGGACTTCCATTAAGGTCTGGTTTCTCTGTTCAATAGATGCCCATCGCTCCTCAAGAGATGTCATTCTATTCTGAACAATGACCATGTTTTCCATACCCTGGCGACTAAGCTCCTCCATGGCCGTAGCCATCCTCTCCTCTACCGTAGCCAGCCTTACCACGGAGGTAGCAATCCTTTCCACGGAGGTAGCCATCCTTTCCGTGGTGATGCGTTCATGCGCCAATGACTCCACAAAGGCTCTGCTCATGTTCGCTATGGACTCCTCCATTCGCTCCACACTCGCAGCGACCCTAGAGACAAAACCTGCCAGAGACTCCTGCATCTGTGCCTGGAGTTCCATCACCTCTGATCTTATGGATGGACCCAGAGGCAGAGGGTCGACATGCTGCTGAGCCGAGCTGGCAGAGTCCTGCACCCTCTGACTAGGACTCTCCACTGTTGTCCCTGTCTCCACAATCTGCTGATGCTCACTTGTGAGCTGTGATACACCAGGTGGCAACACTACTCTATGTCCTGAAAGTCCCACCGAGGTGTGAGTGTCTGCGCTGGTGCTAGGTGCGCTGAATTCTGCTGACGCCGCACCCTCAGAAATTGCAGCTTCCTCTGAGGAGTCTGGAGGCTCAGGCTCTTCCTCCTGGCTAGTGGGGACGGGTGCTTGCGATGGTCCTGTGGGGGAGTAAAGGAAAGAGTCAGAGATGTGATGCCAAGGTTACATGCACATTGCATATTGCAGATGATCATAAGTCCATCTGTTAGAGCTTCAGAATCATTATCAGTGACTCATGCAATGTTAATGAGAGAGATGGAAAACTATTCTGTCACCAGCTTGCTGTGATGCACCCGTCTGTCCGTCCCCCACTTGCGAATCTTCCTCCACTCCTACGATCTCCAGGACTGCCTCCTCCCAGGGGGTGAGGTGGGCTACTGAGGGTGGGCCTCCTCCTGTCCTCGCTCTTTCTCGCTTATTGTGAGCTCTCTTTTCCTGCAATGAGGGAGACAAGTGGAGTTTGAGTGAGAATGAAGGAGTGAGTTTAGAGATTCCATAGCATAGATACTTAGAAGGAGACAAAGATGGAGTGAGGTGGCAAGACCAAGGGCCCTCCCTGTGTATTGTCAGTTGTTTTCATAGCATCACAGTGATAGGGAGCGTGAGGGCTGCATAGTCGAATAGTTAGGTGAATGTGACCATAGAGAGAAAGGGAATGGGTAAGGGTGCATGCATGGATGTCAGTGTCAAGTGGGATGTGGAGGAAGAGATTGCTAAAGCTGAGTGCTGGTGAGGAAAGGCAATGGGGATCAGATTGAGGGTGATGGGAAATTCGTACTCATGAAATCTTTTCCTGCACTGTATCCCGGTTCTGTGGGTGACTCCCAAGGAGTTGACTTCCTCAGCCACCTGCATCTACACTGCCTTGGTCTGAGTGGGAGGCCTCTTCCTCCCTGATGA
Source organism: Somniosus microcephalus (assembly GCF_052327205.1). Classification (NCBI taxonomy): domain Eukaryota; kingdom Metazoa; phylum Chordata; class Chondrichthyes; order Squaliformes; family Somniosidae; genus Somniosus; species Somniosus microcephalus. The sequence continues at coordinate 134,597,675 of NC_140997.1, forward strand.
AGGGAAGAGCACCTCCCTGCTGTCCCTAGCCCCATCCACTAATGCCTGCAGTGCCACCTCGTCAAAGCGAGGAGCTGATCTGGCCCTCCCGCTTGTCATATTTACTGCAGCTCCCTCACACTGCACAGTCAAGAAGCTTGACAGTCTGCAGAAGAAGCAAGGCTTGCTGTGGACCTTAAATGCAGCAGCAATGATGATGTCATCGGAGGGGACTTTCAGTCATGAAAAACCCATTTGCAAAGGCTTCCCACACGTTGGAAATCAATTGGCCAATTCAGTTAAAATTGCGTCAATCTCCCACATCCATTTAGATTCATGTGGGAAACACGAAATTCGGATAACACGACACCATCCCGCACCTGAGTTAAAATCCCACCCAAACTCTCACCATAGCGAACAGCACAGAACATCTCCCCCGAGGTCTATTAAGCTGCAGAAACATATTAGAAAGTATAACAGCACCAGATAGTAACAATATATAGAATACAGAGTCAGCTAGGAATCAATACACATTCTGTTAATATAAATGTGGACTGTACTGTATATGTCAGAGGATACTACAGCCTGATCGCACCAGGACTAGTTATTGGTTTCTTGTTTCTCCTTAGTATACTGGCACAAAGCATTTTAAAATAAAGCAATTTATAGATTGAACTGTCTTAACTCCTTTTCCTCTTATCACAGGAGTCAATTTTCCTTGTGCGGATATCGGTGAAAGAGATGATCACCTCGATGGACAGTAATCTTACCTGCAGCCTCCTCAAATTGATGGATTGCTTCTTTAAGCCTTTGATGCCCAAAGAGGTCAGATTACAATAGATCAATTAATCAAAACTCTAGTTATTTACAAACATAGAAAAAAGAAAGGGGAAAGATATTGTCCTATATTGTCATTGTGTGACTTCTACTCACCATCACCCTTATCCATCTCTCCCACCAGTGACATAATCTCTTGGAAGAGGTAGAAATACTGAGGAAAAAAACCTTAAGCCAATGTAGGAAAGAAACTCTGGTAAATTTCTTTGTAACCCCGAAGGCGATCAAACAAGTTAACAAGGTCCAGGAGGTCAGGGTGACTGGGAGACACCGCCACCACGCACTCCCCCCCCCGCCCCCCCCCCCCCGCAATACCCTCCTACCTTCGAAATGCAGTTATGTTGCCGTACTCCGGAAATCATCCAGCTGCCTTTTCAATGCTTGTAACAAATCCACACTCACTGTATGTGGTGGCAACTTGTTCTAGAGGTCATTAACTGTCTACAAAAAGAGTACCTCCTAACATCTAACCTAGTTCTATGCTAACTTAAGAAATGATGGCTCAGGGAAGATAGAAGCAGACTGTTTTTAGTAGTTGTGGGTCTAGAACAAGGGGCCATACAGAACAGAGAGTAAGAGGAACTTCTTTACACAGAGATTTGTGAGGCTGTAGAATATTCCAGGGTTAGTGGTGGAGGAAGAAACTATGGCCTCGATTTAGAGTCATAGATAGAGTCATAGAGTTATACAGCACAGAAAGAGGCCCTTCGGCCCATCGCGTCCGCGCCGGCCATCAAGCCCTGTCTATTCTAATCCCATTTTCCAGCACTTGGTCCATAGCCTTGTATGCTATGGCGTTTCAAGTGCTCATCTAAATGCTTCTTGAATGTTGTGAGGATTCCTGCCTCTACCACCCTTTCAGGCAGTGAGTTCCAGATTCCAACCACCCTCTGGGTGAAAAAGTTCTTCCTCAAATCCCCTCTAAACCTCCTGCCCCTTACCTTGAATCTATGCCCCCTTGTTATTGACCCCTCTACTAAGGGGAAAAAGTTCCTTTCTATCTACCCTATCTATGCCCCTCATAATTTTGTACACCTCAATCAGGTCCCCCCTCAGCCTTCTCTGCTCCAAGGAAAACAACCCCAGCCTGTCCAGTCTTTCTTCATAGCTGAAGCGCTCCAGCCTAGGCAACATCCTGGTGAATCTCCTCTGCACCCTCTCCAAAGCAATCACATCCTTCCTATAGTGTGGCGACCAGAACTGCACACAGTATTCCAGCTGAGGCCTAACCAGCGTTTTGTACAGCTCCATCATAACCTCCCTGCTTTTATATTCTATGCCTCGGCTAATGAAGGCAAGTATCCCATATGCCTTTTTAACCACCTTATCCACCTGTTCTGCTGCCTTCAGGGATCTATGTGCATGCGCACCAAGGTCCCTCTGATCCTCTGTCTTTCCTAGGGTCTTACCATTCATTGTGTATTCCCTTGCCTTGTTAGTCCCTCCAAAATGCATCACCTCACACTTTTCAGGGTTAAATTCCATTAGCCATTTTAACTTCCCCCCCCCCCTCCCCACCTAGTGGAAACTAGGTGGAGGGCAGTTAAAATGTAATGGGAGACATACTCCTTTCCTGCCCTGATCTGGTTTTTGCCTCCACTGCTACATCCAGGAGTCCATTCTATGTATTGATCACTCTGTGTGAAGAAAAGCTTCCTGACATCAGTCCTAAATTTGCAATTTACTAGTTTAAGCCTGTGGTCCCTTGCCTTAGTCCTTTTCCATTGAATTTGCTATCTGATAGACCTCTATAAGATCACCTTTCAAAGCTGTAGAGCCCAGGCTTCTCCAGTTTTTCCTTTTAACTGAGATGTATAAGACTGGGGATCATCTGTGTGGCTCTTCTTTGCATCACCTCCAGGATGTGATTGTCTCCCTTGTTTCTTGGAAACCAGAAATGGACAGAGGTGCAGTGAGCAGAACACTATACAGTTTGATAATGACTTCTTCTGACTTGTATTCTACTCTTTCAGCTATGTGCTTCAACATCTTATTAGGTTTTTAACTTTTAGAAGAGATAGGCAAAATGGAAAAGGAGGAGGGGTAGCCCTGATAATAACGGAGGGGATAAAGACATTTGAGAGAAAGGAACTTAGCTCCGAAAATCAAGAAGTAGAATCAGTTTGGGTGGAGCTAAGAAACAGCAAGCGGCAGAAAACATTGGTGGGAGTTGTTTATAGGCCCCCAAATAGTTGTAATGTAGGGCAGAGTATAAATCAGGAAATTAGAGGTGCATGTAACAAGGGTAATACAGTAATCATGGGGGACTTTAATCTACATATAGACTGGGCAAACCGAATTTGCAGTAATAGAGTGGAGGACGAATTGATGGAATGAATGCAAGCTAGTTTTCTAGATCAGGGAACAGGCTATTTTAGATCTAGTATTGTGCAATGAGAAAGGGTTAATTAATAACCTTGTAGTAAAGGGGCCTTTAGGGGAAGAGTGACCATAATATGATAGAATTTTATATTGCGTTTGAAAGTGATTTCGTTAAATACGAAACTAGGGTCTTAAATCTAAACAAAGCAAACTACGTAGGTATGAGAGGCAAATTGGTTAAGGTAGATTGGGAAACTACATTAAAAGGTATGAGGGTATACAAGCAATGGCTAGCATTTAAAGAATTAATACATAATTTTCAACAAATATACATCCTTTAAGGCACAAAAACCCCACAGGAAAAGTGGTCCAACCGTGACTAACAAGAGAAGATAAAGATAGTATTAGATCAAAGGAAGAGGCTTATAATGTTGCCAAAGAGAGTAGTAAGCCTGAGGAACATTTTAGAATTCGGCAAAGGAGGACCAAAAAATTGATAAATAAAGGGAAAATAGAATATGAGAGTAAACTGGTGAGAGACATAAAAACAGACTGTAAAAGCATCTATTGGTATGTAAAAAAGAAAAGTTTAGCGAAAGTAAATGTGGGTCCCTTACAGGCTGAGACAGGAGAAATTATAATGGGGAATAAGGAAATGGCTGAGAAATTAAACAAATACTTTGTGTCTGTCTTCACGGAAGAAGACACAAAAAACTTCCCAGAAATAGTGGAGAACCAAGGGTCTAGCGAGAATGAGGAACTGAAAGAAATTAGTATTAGTAAAAAAATAGTACTGGAGAAATTAATAGAACTGAAAGCCAATAAATCCCCTGGACCTGATGGCCTACATCCTAGGGTTTTGAAAGAAGTGGTTATAGAGATATAGATGCATTGGTTGTAATTTTCCAAAATTCCATAGATTTTGGAACGGTTCCCACAAATTGGAAGGTAGCAAATGTAACCCCACTATTTAAGAAAGGAGGGAGAGAGAAAATGGGGAACCATAGACAAGTTAGCCTGACATCAGTAGTAGGGAAAATGCCAGAATCTATTATTAAGGACGTGGTAACAGGGCACTTAGAAAATAATAATAGGACTGGGCGTGCTTGAGCCTCAGCTATTCACAATCTATATCAATGATTTAGATGAGGGGACTAAATGTAATACTGTAGGAATGTCTAGTTCCTATCCAAAGACTGAGGTCCACTCAGGCAATCAAACAAAACGAAGTTTAATGGAAACTAACAGGTTTAAACAAGTAACTACAGGAGAACATCGAGTGTAGGTCTGCTCAGTTCAGAGGCTCCACGAGGACTGCTCGGGCGGTCCCGTGGTTGACGTCATCACGTCATCACGTTCTTCCCGCCAGTGGGGGATCACGTGATGAACGGCGTGACGTCATCGCGTTTACCCGCGCTGTTAAAGTAATCACGCTCTGTACAAGTAAACAGTATAAATAAAGATACAGACTCAGGCTGTAGCTAACATGTTGTTAAAGGGAATTATATACAAATGATCTGAGTCCTTTAGTGGCTCTGCCACATGCGCCCCCCCAGAATTGTCTTTAACAGCAAAAGTGAGACGGCGAGGAGGCCTGACAAGCCTGTCCGAGCGACTTCTGTAACCCTGAAGTGGAAGCTGATGGACGGTGGTCGAGCTGGCGGGTGGTTGTGGTGGATCTGGCATGGCGACTGTGGGCAGTCAGCCACGTTTTGGCGGTTGAGCGATCTCGACTGGGCGGTCCAGGTCTAAGTGTGCCGGCTTCAACCGGTCAACCGAAATGTGGTCCGGTTTACCTCCGATATCGACCGAAAAGGTTTTGTCTCCCGGCTCTATGACGCGGAAGGGACCAGTGTAAGGGGGCTTGAGCGGATCCCGGTGAGCGTCATGGCGGATAAACACGTACTCGGTGCTCTTCAGCTCAGCTGGGATATGGGAGCTCTGTAAGCTGTGATGCGACATAGGCACTGGAGTGAAACATCTGGCTGCCTCCTGGTGGCTGACGAGTTGCTGGGATGTGGACCATCGCTCTGTTGGAGACGGGAGGAAATCCCTTGGTACTCGTAGTGGCTGGCCATATACAAGTTCCGCCAAGGACGATTGCACATCTTCTTTGGGCACCGTACGAAGACCTAAAAGGACCCGTGGAAGTCTGTCCACCCATCCCGCGCCTCGAAGACTGGCCCGCAGAGCGACTTTGAGCAACCTGTGGAATCGTTCGCACAGGCCGTTCGCCTGTGGATGATAGGCGGTGGTGCGATGTAGTTTGGTGCCGAGCCCCTGAGCCACAGTGTTCCAGAGCTCAGAGGAAAACTGCGGTCCACGATCGGAGGAGATGTCCGCCGGTACCCCGAAACAAGCAACCCAAGAGGAGATGAAAGCTCTGGCTACGTCTGCCGAAGTGGTGGAAACCAAAGGAACTGCCTCTGGCCATCTAGTGGTGTGGTCTACCATTGTGAGGATGTGTGTAAAACCTTGAGAAGGTGGAAGCGGCCCCACAAGGTCCACATTCACGCGGTCGAAACGATGCTCCGGAACAGCGAAAGTGGCCAATGGAGCTTTTACATGACGCTGTACCTTGGCCTTTTGGCAGACCACGCAGGTGTTGGCCCAGTCACAGACATCCATGTGCATACCCCTCCAGATGAATTTTGACGACATCAGCCTTTGCGAGGCCTTCATGCCAGGGTGTGACAACCCGTGTATGGCGTCGAACACTTTTCGGCGCCAGGCGACTGGTACGATAGGGCGGGGAGCTCCCATGGAGATGTCGCAAAGTAGCGTGGTGCCTGCGGCATGGAATTTGACGTCGGCTGCTTGGAAGCTAGAGGGGCTGGTTCTGTATGATTGGACCTCTGGGTTCGAGGCTTGATCCGCAGCCATTAGGGCATAATCGATTCCGAGTTGGACTGCGTGAACAGTCGTGCGGGAGAGGCAATCCGCCACCAGGTTGTCCTTACCGGACAAATGCTGAATGTCCATGGTGAATTCTGAAATGAACGTCAGGTGACGTTGTTGCCGAGCTGACCACGGTTCAGCGGTCTTGGCCATAGCGAACGTTAGTGGCTTGTGGTCTACAAAAGCCGTGAACGGACGTCCCTCTAGTAAGAACCGGAAATGGCGGATGGCTAGAAAAAGGGCCAGCAACTCCCGGTCAAAAGTGCTGTACTTTCTTTCATTTCGCCGTAGTTGACGGCTGAAAAATGCCAGCAGTTGCCACGTCCCATTCACCCACTGTTCCTGCACTGTGCCGATTACGTAGTCCGACGCGTCGGTGGTAAGGGCGATGGTGGCACCTGGAAGCAGGTGCGCCAGCATGGTTGCGTTGGCCAAGGCGCCTTTGGTGTCGACGAACGCCCGGTCCATCTCGTCCAGCTGATCCGATCCTTACTGAAATTGGCCTTGAGGGCCTCGTATAAGGGCTGCATAAGCAAGGCCGCCTTAGGGATGAACCGGTGATAAAAATTGACCATCCCGAGGGACTCTTGTAGGGCCTTGACGGTCTGCGGGCGCGGGAAAGATGTAACCGCCTCGATCTTCGTCTGCAAGGGAATTGCGCCATCTGATGTGATGCGGTGGCCCAAGAAATCAATCCGCTGCAGGCCGAACTGACACTTGGCCGGGTTGATAATCGAACCGTGTTGACTGAGGCGTGTAAAGAGGGTGCGCAAATGGCAGAAGTGCTCCTCTTTGCTAGGGCTGGCGATGAGGATCTCGTCGAGGTAGACGAAGAGGAATTTTAGGTCCCGAAGCATGGAGTCCATCAAGCGCTGGAAAGCCTGTGCAGCGTTCTTCAAGCCAAACGGCATCTGCAGAAATTCAAACAGGCCGAATGGGGTGATGACTGCGGTCTTCGGGACGTCTTGCGGGTGCACGGGGACCTGGTGGTAACCACGGACGAGGTCGACTTTTGGAAAAAAAAGTATTTCCCGCCAAATGGGCCGAGAAATCTTGAATATGCGGGATCGGGTACAGATCAGGAGTAGTGGCATCGTTCAGGCGTCAGTAGTCGCCGCATGGCTGCCATCCACCGCCGGGTTTCGGAACAATGTGGAGAGGCAAAGACCAGGGACTATGCGACCGGCGAATAATCCCCAGCCGCTCCATCGTGTCGAACTCCGCTTTCGCAGCCGCGAGCTTGCCGGGTTCGAGTCGTCGGGCCCTTGCGTAAACCGGGGGGCCAGTAGTGGTGATGTGATGTTCTACACCATGTTTCGTGGCCGAGGAGGTGAAATTGGGCCTGGTCAGATCCGGGAACTCCCCGAGGAGGCGAGTGAAGTCATCTGGAGGTGGGAATGCACAGGAGACAGTGCGCAGCACGGCGTTACCGCGGTGGCACGGGATGGAGTGGAACGTGGCCGCATTGATCAACCGGCGGTGCCTGACATCGACCAGGAGGCTGTTGGCGCACAAAAAATCCGCCCCGAGGATGGCCTGCGAGACTTTGGCCGTGATGAATTCACAGTGGAAGCGCTGGCCGCTGAAACCCGCCTGGACCCGCCGCCTTCCGAAGGTCTGAATGTCCGCGCCATTAGCCGCCACGAGGAAGGGGCCGTGGCCCCCAGCTTGTATATCAAGATTTGACGCAGGTAGGATGCTACACTGCGCCCCGGTGTCGCAAAGGAAACGTCAACCAGATATGGAGTCGGTGATGAAGAGAAACTTTCCCAAATTTCCGATGGCCATCGCAGCCGCGGGGCGCTCGTTAGACCCGGTCCTCTTTCGCCAGGGTTGCTGCAGATGTTTTTTTTTGAGTGAAAAGCTGCAGGGAGGGCAGCAGCATCTTGCTTTCACGCCAAAACGGGCGTGGTAGAAGCACAACCCCACTGATTGAGGAGCTGGAGCAGCGTCTGTGGGGATGGACACCTCGTGGCAGTGCAGTACTGCTGTGTCACCGCGAAAATCTTGTCCGCTTCGGCAGCAAGCTCCGCGCAGCCTGTGACTTCGGACCTGGCTAGGGCAGCCTGAACTTGCTCCGGTAGTTGGCTGAGGAATAGCTCCCTGAAGAGGAAGCATTCCGGTTCGGAACCGAGTAGCATGAACATTTGGCTCATGAGCTCGGACGGCTTGGAGTCCCCGAGGCCGGGCATAGCGAGCAGCCGGCGGGCGTGCTCCGACTTCGTGAGCCCGAAAACCTGTAGCAACCGTGCCTTTAACGTGTCATACTTGCAATCAGTAGGCGGACTACCAAGTAGGCTGACGATCCGCGAGGCTGTGACGCTGTCGAGGGCGGAGACTTCGTAATAATAACGGGTCTGATCCGCAACGATGTCCCTGATGGCAAACTGGGCTTCAGCCTGGATGAACCACGCGGCTGGTTGTTGCTCCCAGAACTGCGGTAGCTTCAAGGTAACGGCGTTCGTTTCCATGTTGAGCATCTTCTGCGAAAACCGTTCGCAAAAGTCGGGGTCACCAATGTAGGAATGTCTAGTTCCTATCCAAAGACTGAGGTCCACTCAGGCGACCAAACAAAACGAAGTTTAATGGAAACTAACAGGTTTAAACAAGTAACTACAGGAGAACATCGAGTGTAGGTCTGCTCAGTTCGGAGGCTCCACGAGGACTGCTCGGGCGGTCCCGTGGTTGACGTCATCACGTCATCACGTTCTTCCCGCCAGTGGGGGATCACGTGATGAACGGCGTGACGTCATCGCGTTTACTCGCGCTGTTAAAGTAATCACGCTCTGTACAAGTAAACAGTATAAATAAAGATACAGACTCAGTCTGTAGCTAACATGTTGTTAAAGGGAATTATATACAAATGATCCGAGTCCTTTAGTGGCTCCTCCACAATACTGTATATCCAAGTTTGCTGATGATACAAAGCTGTTGGGAATGTAAGTTGTGAGGAGGATGCAAGGAGGCTTCAAGGGGATATAGACAGGCTAAGTGAGTGGGCAAGAACGTGGCAAATGGAATATAATGTGGAGAAATGTGAAGTTATCCACTTTGGTAGGAAAAATAGAAAAGCAGAGTATTTTTTAAATGATGAGAGATTGGGAAATGTTGGTGCTCAGGAAGACCTGGGTGTCCTTGTACACGAATCACTGTAAGCTAACAGGCAGGTACAGCAAGCAATTAGGAAAGCAAATGGTATGTTGGCCTTTATTACAAGAGTAAAGAGGGTAAAATATCGGTTGCTTTGTGCCTCCCGTTAGCACCTTTCACGACCACCGGACATCTTAAAACACTTTACAGCCAATGAAGTACTTTTGAAGTGGAGTCACTGTTGTAATGTGGGAAACGCGGCAGCACATCAATGTCCCACAAACAACAATGTGATAATGACCAGATGTTGGTTGAGTGATAAGTATTGGCCAGGACACCGGGGAGAACTCCACTGCTCTTCTTCAAAATAGTGCTATGGGATCTTTTACGTCCATCTGAGAGAGCAGACGGGGCCTCGGTTTAACGTCTCATCTGAAAGACGACACCTCCAACAGTGCAACACTACCTCAGCACTGCACTGGAGTGTCAGCCTAGCTTTATGTGTTCAAGTCCCTGGAGTGGGACTTGAACTCACAGCCTTCATAACTCAGAGGTGAGTGTGTTACCAACTGAGCCACTGCTGGCACTCAAATGCAACAAAGGTTCACCAGACTGGTTCCTGGGATGGGGGATTGTCCTATGAGGAGAGATTGAGTAGACTTGGCCTATATTCTCTGGAGTTTAGAAGAGTGAGAGGTGATCTCATTGAAACATACAAAATTCTTACAGGGCTTAGATGCAGGGGGGATGTTTCCCCTGCCTAGGGAGTCTAGAACCAGGGGTCACAGTCTCAAAATTAGGGGTTGGCCATTTAGGACTAAGATGAGGAGAAATTTCTTCACTCAGAGGGCGGTGAATCTTTGGAATTCTTTACCCCAGAGGGCTGTGGAGGCTTAGTCGTTGAGTATATTCAAGACAGAGATCGATAGATTTTTGAATATTAAGGGAATCAACGGATATGGGGATAGTGCAGGAAAGTGGAGATAGAAGATAGGAGCAGGAGTAGGCCATTCGGCACCTCGAGCCAGCTCCACCATTCAATGAGATCATGGCTGATCATCCAAACTCAGTACCCTGTCCCTGCCTTCTCCCCATATCCCTTGATCCCCTTAGCCTTAAGAAATATATCTAACTCCTTCTTGAATATATTTAATGAATTGGCCTCAACTGCCTTCTGTGGTAGAGAATTCCACAGGTTCACCAGTCTCTGGGTAAAGAAATTCCTCCTCATCTCAGCCCTTATCTTTAGACTGTAGCCCCTTGTTCTGGACTCCCCCGCCATCGGGAACATCCTTCCTGCATCTAGTCTGTCTAGTCCTGTTAGAATTTTATAAGTTTCAATGAGATCCCCTCTCATTCTTCTAAACTCCAGAGAGTATAAGCCCAATCGACCCAATCTCTCCTTATACGTCATTCCTGCCATCCCAGGTATCAGTCTGGTGAATCTTCGCTGCACTCCCTCCATGGCAAGAACATCCTTCCTCAGATAAGGCGACCAAAACTGCACACAATATTCAAGGTGTGGTCTCACCAAGGCCCTGTACAACTGCAGCAAGACATCCTTGCTCCTGTACTCGAATCCTCTCGCTATGAAGGCCAACATACCATTTGCCTTCTTAACCGCCTGCTGCACCTGCATGCTTACCTTCAGCGGCTGGTGCACAAGGACACCCAGGTTTCGTTGTACTTCCCCTTCTCCCAATCTATTGCCATTCAGATAATAATCTGCCTTCCTGTTTTTGCCACCAAAGTGGATAACCTCGCATTTATCCACATTATACTGCATTTGCCATGCATCTGCCCAATCTCCCAACCTGTTCAAATCATACTGGAGTTTCTTGGCATCCTCCTCACAGCACACACGCCCACCCAGCTTTGTGTCGTCTGCAAACTTGGAGGTATTACATCTAGTTCCCTCGTCTAGATCATAAATATATATTGTGAATAGCTGGGGTCCTAGGACCGATCCCTGCGTTACCCCACTAGTCACTGCCTTCCACTCGGCAAAAGACCCGTTTATTCCAAATCTTTGCTTTCTGTATGCTAACCAGTTCTCTATCCAAGTCAGTACCTTGCCCCCAATCCCATGTGCTTTAACTTTACATGCTAATCTCTTATGTGGGACCTTATTGAAAGCCTTCTGAAAGTCCAAATACACCACATCCACTGGTTCTCCCTTATCTATTCTACCAGTTACATCCTCAAAAAATTCCAGTAGATTAGTCAAGCACAATTTACCTTTTGTAAATCCATGTTGACTTTGTCCGATCCTGTCACTGTCTTCCAAGTGCTCTGCTATTACATCTTTTATAATGGACTCTAGCATTTTCCCCACTACCGATGTCTGGCTTACTGGTCTATAATTCCCCATTTTCTCTCTACCACCTTTTTTGAACAGTGGGGTAACATTAGCTACCCTCCAATCCATGGGAACTGATCCAGAGTCTATAGAATTTTGGAAAATGACCAGCAATGCATCTACTATTTCTAGTGCCATTTCCTTAAGTACCTAGGATGTAGATTATCAGGCCCTGGAGATTTATCGGCCTTCAATTCCATCAAGTTCCCTAACACCATTTCCCTACAAATACTGATTTCATTCAATTCCTCCCTCTCATTAGACCCTATGTTCCCCGACATCTCTGGGAGGTTATTTGTGTCCTCCTTTGTGAAGACAGAACCAAAGTATATATTTAATTGGTCAGCCTTTTCTTTGTTCCCCATTATAAATTCCCCTGATTCTGACTGCAAGGGACCTACACTTGACCTCACCAATCTTTTTCTCTTCACATATCTATGAAAGCTTTTACAGTCAGTTTTTATGTTCCCTGAAAGCTTACTCTCATACTCTATTTTCCCCCTCTTAATTAATCCCTTTGTCCTCCTTTGCTGAATCCTAAACTGCTCTCAATCCTCAGGATTGCTGCTTTTTCTGGCCAATTTATATGTCTTCTCCTTGGATCTTATGCTATCCCTAATTTCCCTTGTTAGCCACGGTTGAGTCACTTTTTTTTATTTTTATGCCAAATAGGGATGAACAAATTCTGTAGTTCATCCATGCGATCTTTGAATGTTTGCCATTGCCTATCCACCGTCAACCCTTTGAGTAACATTCCCCAATCAATCCTACCCAACTCGCACCTCATACCATCGTAGTTTCCTTTATTTAAATTCAGGACCCTAGTCTCTGAGTCAACTACTTCACTCTCCATCTTAATGAAGAATTCTATCATATTATGATCGCTCCACCCCAAGAGGCCTTGCACAACAAGATTGCTAATTAATCCTTTCTCATTACATAATACCCAGTCTAAGATGGCGTGATCTCTAGTTGGTTCCTCGACATATTGGTCCAGGAAACCATCCCGTATACACTCCAGGAATTCCTCCTGCACAGTATTGTTGCTAATTTGGTTAGCCCAATCTATATGTAGATTAAAGTCACCCATGATAACTGCAGTGCCCTTATTGCACGTGTCTCTAATTTCCCATTTAATACCATCCCCAACCTCTGCATTACTGTTTGCGGGTCTGTATACCACTCCCACTAACATTTTCTGCCCCTTGGTATTTCTCAGTTCTACCCATACAGATTCCACATCATCAGAGCTAATATCCTTCCTTACAATTGTGTTAATCCCCTCTTTAACCAGCAATGCTACCCCACCTCCTTTTCCTTTTTGCCTGTCTTTCCTGAATATTGAATACCCCTGGATGTTGAGTTCCCAGCCTTGGTCACCCTGGAGCCATGTTTCTGTAATCCCAATCATATCATATGCGTTTACCTCTATTTGCGCAGCTAATTCATCCACCTTATTACGAATGTTCCTCGCTTTAAGACACAAAGCCTTCAGGCTTGTTTTTTTAACACTCTTAGACCTTTTAGAATTATTATTTACTGTGGCCATGTTTGATTTAAACCTTTGATTTCTCTGACTGCCACCTTTGCTTTTCTCCTTCCTGTCTTTTGCTTCTATCCTTGTTTCCCTTTCCTCTGTCTTCCTGCACAGGTTCCCAATCCCCTGCCATTTATAGATGAGGTAGAAGATCAGCCATGATCTTATTGAATGGCGGAGCAGACTTAAAGGGGCAAATGGCCTACTCCTTATGTTCTTATGTTTTTTTGATTGCTGCTCAGTATTATTTGAACATGTTGAGCATTGAATCTACTAGGACACCTAGGGGACTAAGTTGGATAGCCGCTGAAAATTGATTGCAATGCTGGCAGCATGCCAACTTTGTGCTGTCTGCTCATTTAAATGATCTCTGCGTCCAACCAGCATTAACCGCGCTGTTCATTGGCTGGATGCATCATCAGGGGGCCAATTTTGTGAGAGGCTCGCGCCAGTTAAAGGTTGTCTGCACCTCTTAAAGGGGAGGTGCATGTGGCTGGAGCAGGTGTTTGGAATCGTGGTTGAAGAAATTCTGACCTGGGAAAGAGTCAGGAATGACACAACAAGGGAGAGAGCAAGCTCCAAGGTTTTCAGACGCTGCATTGGAGGTCTTGGTGGAGGTGGAGGAAAGGAGGAGAGATGTCCTGTATCCGCAGGGGGCCGGATGCCCTCCAGATACACGGCCAAAGTCAGTGGGAGCAGATAGTCATGGAGTTCAATGCCAGGAGTCAAGCCCCGAGGACCTGGATGCAGTGCCGTAAGAACCGGAGGAAGCAGGAGCTAACCGGAAGGGGGACAAGCGCGCCTGCATGTTCTAATTCCCATGGAGGTGATGGTGCTGGCTATTATTGGGATTGCCATTGCTGAGGCCGTGGCCAGCAGCGGGGCTGAAACCATCGAAGATGATGGTATCCTCACACCTAATCCTCCTTCTCACATCTCACTTCCTCCTCATCCCATAATCTCTTCTGATTTACAAGCTGCAGATGGTGTAAGCATGCACCTTACTTTTACATCCCCCCCACACCACAACCTTACCCTTGTACCTTTTTCCTTTCAGATACCCAAGAGGTGCAAAATGCCCAGGCAGTGGAGGAACACCACTAAGAGAGTGATGATGAAGACACAGCACCGTCGCTCGATTTCACACTCGCAGCCACCAGCTCAGATACTGACACTGCGCTTATCCTAGAGGATAGATTAGAGGCGGGATCTGCACATGGTGAGACATGGGGCATGAGTGTTTGCAGCCAGGGCAGGGGCAAGGATAGCGCAGGTGCCAGCTCGCCAGAGGGCGAGGTCGCAGACAGGTTCCGCTGCAGAGGACTCAGATGAGGACTTTGATGGAGCAGGCTACAGAAGAACACTGATGGGTAGGCACAACGAAATGCTTCGTGCATTGTGAAACCTGCCAGAAAGCCTGCGGTCAATGTCAAGGAGCATGGAAGAGTCCAGCCCCAACTTGGCACAGGGCTTTGCGCTGAGCTTGGAGCCCATCCTTTCCCACGTGGACGTGGTGGCCAACTCCGTTCACACACTTATGGACCCAACCATGATTCAGCGTCTGCTGGCCAATGTCGCAGCTTCCATTGCAGCAGAAACAGCAGCCACCCAATGTCTGAGTGCTGCCATGCAAGCTCAGACTGCTGCCATCATGGCTGTGGATTACAGTGTGCAAAAAGGGGCTTGCATGGTGTCACAGCAGTCCAGCAATCTGTCCTCCAACAGATTACTACGATTGCTGAGGCACTGCCCCAGGGGAGCACGACCCTGCTGTCCTCTCTCAGGAAGACAGCATTAGTCCTCCCACCTCTGCCACTCCACCAGTGCCCTTGCTGTTGTCTGTCAGCCAGCAATCCCAGACTGCTGCCGCCCATGCCGAGATGGTGCAATCTGCAGCCGAACTTCTAGGCCCAGAGCTGCTCTAGGCTATCTGCAATCTCCTCCATTGAAAGTAGGCAGCCTTCCACCAGCCATGCTGCAGCCAGTGGGGTAGCACGGTGTAGGAGCACTAGGAGAGACCAAGTCACACGGAAGATAGGCACGAAGGGAATACATAAGGGTGATTAGTTGGCTTTTGTATGCAAAATGGCATGATTTCATTTATAAGTTTGGTTTGGAATGTTTACTTTGTGGTGACTTTTATTTTTGCATTGTGGCCAAGTGGACGCTGTGATGGTCAGTGACAGAGGGAAGGTAAGGGACTGTTGGTGAATGGGGAATTGAGGTTGCAGTTACTGGTATCTCACTCGGATGAGTTCTTCAGGGACAGCCTGGGCAGAAAGGGGCTGTCTAGGTTCCCTTCCTCTCTTCCTCTTCCTCTTCCTCCTCATGCTCCTGCTCCTGCTCCTCAACTGCTCACCATATAGCTGGTAGCAAGGGCTGTACCCTCATGATGGTGAGGTTGAACAGCATGCAGTAGACCACCACGAATCTTGACACCCGCTCTGTCGAGTACTGCAGGGCTCCTCCAGAGGGATCCAGGCAGCAGGAGCGTTATTTCAGCATGCCAATGGTCTGCTGTATCACATTTTGTGTGGCAGCATGGCTTTCATTGTATGCATGCTGTCCATGTGTGCATGGGTTGCGCACCAGAGCCATCAGCCATGTTATCAGCGGATAGCCCTTGTCGTCTTTGGTTTGTCATGGTGGATGAAATGCAGCTGGCACAGCAGACTGCTGCAGAATGAAGGCATTGTAGGAATGTGGGTTCCTAACTAAAAGACTGAGTTCTACTCAGGCGATCAAACAAAATGAACTTTAATGAAACAAACAGGCTTTAACAATAAACTGCAGGATAACATCGAATGTAGGTCTGCTCTCTCTGGAGGCTCCACGAGGACTGCCCCTGCAGTCCTGTGGCTGATGTCATGATGTCATCACATTTTCCCGCCAGTGGGGGATCACGTGATGAATGGCGTGACGTCATCACGTTTTAACCACGCTGTTAAAGCAACCACACTCTGTACAGTTAAACAGCGTAAATAAAGATACAGACTCAGACTGTAGCTAACATGTTGTTAAAGGAATTATGTACAAACGATCTGAGTCCTTTGGTGGCTCCGCCACATGCGCCCCCCCAGAATTGTCTTTAACAGCAAAAGTGAGACATCGAGGAGGCCTGACAAGTCTGGTCGAGCGACTTCGGTAACCTGGCAGAGGAAACTGATGGACGGTGGTCGAGCTGGTGGGCGGTTGCGGTTGAGCTGGCGCGGCGAGTGTGGTCGAGTTGGCGGGCGGCTGTGGTTGATCTGGCACGGCAGCTGTGGGCGGTCGGCCACGTTTCGGCAGTTAAGCGACGACGACTGGGCGGTCCAGGTCCAGGTGAGCCGGCTTCAACCGGTCTACCGAAATGTGATCCGGCTTTCCTCCGATGCGACCGAAAAGGATTTGTCTCCTGATTCGATGACACGGAAAGGACCAGTGTAAGGGGGCTTGAGCGGATCTCGGTAAGCGTCGTGCTGGATAAAAACGTACTCGGCATTCTTCAGCTCCGCTGGCACGTGGGAGCTCTGTAAGCCGTGATTTGATGTAGGCACTGGAGCGAAGCATCTGGCCGCTTCCTGGTGGCTGACGAGTTGCTGGGAGGCGGACCATGGCTCTGTGGGAGAAGGGAGGAAATCCCCTGGGACTCGGAGCGGCTGGCCATAAATGAGTTCGGCTGAGGACGATTGCAGGTCTTCTTTGGGCGCCGTACGAAGACCCACAAGGACCCATGGGAGTCTGTCCACCCATCCTGCACCTTGAAGACCGGCCCAAAAGGCGGCTTTAAGCGACCTGTGGAATCGCTCGCAAAGGCCGTTCGCCTGTGGATGATAGGCGGTGGTGCGATGAAGTTTGGTGCCGAGCCCCTGAGCTACAGCGTTCCAGAGCTCCGAGGAAAATTGTGGCCCACGGTCGGAAGAGATGTCCGCCGGTACCCCGAAACGGGCAACCCAACAGGAGATGAAAGCTCACGCGACGTCTGCCGAAGTGGTGGAAACCAAAGGAATTCCCTCTGGCCACCTAGTGGTGCAGTCTACCATGGTGAGGAGATGCGTATAACCATGAGAAGGCAGAAGTGGCCTCACAAGGTCCACATGCACGTGGTCGAAACGACGCTCCGGAACGGCGAACGTAGCCACTGGAGCTTTAACATGATGCTGGACCTTGGCCTTCTGGCAGACCACGCAGGTGTTGGCCCAGTCGCGGACATCGAGGTGCATACCCTTCCAGACAAACTTCGCCGACATTAGCCGTTGTGAAGCCTTCATACCAGGGTGCGACAACCCGTGTATGGCATCAAACACCTTCCGGCGCCATGCGACTGGCACGATAGATCGGGGAACACCCATGGAGACGTCGCAAAGGAGCGTGGCGCCTGCGGCCTGGAAACTGACGTCGGTCGCCTGGAAACTAGAGGGGACGGTTCTGTATGATTGGACCTCTGGGTCCGAGGCCTGATCCGCAGCCATGAGGGCGTAGTCAATCCCCAGGTGAACCGCATGGACCGTCGCACGGGAGAGGCAATCTGCCACCAGGTTGTCCTTACCAGACACATGTTGAATGTCCGTGGTAAATTCAGAAATAAACGTCAGGTGACGTTGTTGACGAGCGGACCACGGTTCGGCGGTCTTGGCCATGGCGAACGTTAGAGGCTTGTGGTCGACAAAAGCCGTGAAGGGACGTCCTTCCAATAAGAACCGGAAATAGCGAATGGCTAGGAAAAGGGCCAGTAGCTCCCGATCGAAGGTGCTGTATTTTTTTTCATTTTTCCGTAGTTGACGGCTGAAAAACGCCAGCGGTTGCCATGTACCATTCACCCACTGCTCCTGCACTGCGCCGATGGCGTAGTCTGACGCGTCTGTGGTAAGGGCGATGGTGGCACCTGGAAGTGGGTGCGCCAGCATGGTTGCGTTGGCCAAAGCGCTCTTGGTGTTGACGAACGCCTGGTCCATCTCGGCCGTACAGCTGATTGGATCCTTACCGGACTTGCCCTTGAGGGCCCCGCACAAAGGTTGCATTAGCTGAGCTGCCTTAGGGACGAATCAATGATAAAAGTTGACCATCCCCAGGAACTCTTGCAGGGCCTTGATTGTTGGCGGGCGCGGGAAAGAGGTAACAGCTTCCACCTTCGTCATTAAGGGGACGGCGCCGTCTGATGTTATGCGGTGTCCCAAGAAATCAATCTGCTGCAGGCCGAACTGGCACTTGGCCGGGTTGATGATTAAACCGTGCTGGCTGAGGTGTGTTAAGAGGGTACGCAAATGGGAGATGTGCTCTTCCTTGCTAGCACTGGCGATGAGAATGTCGTCAAGGTAGACGAAGATGAAGTTTAGGTTTCGGAGCACGGAGTCCATTAGGCACTGGAAAGCCTGTGCCGCGTTCTTCAAGCCAAACGGCATCCGCAGGAACTCAAAGAGTCCAAAAGGGGTGATGACAGTGGTTTTCGGGACATCTTGCGGGTGCAGGGGAACCTGGTGATACCCCCGGACGAGATCGACTTTAGAAAAGATAGAATTTCCCGCCAAATGGGCCGAGAAATCCTGAAAATGTGGGATCGGGTACCGATCAGCAGTAGTGGCGTTGTTCAGGCGTCGGTAGTCACCGCATGGCCGCCAGCCGCCGCCCGGTTTCGGAACAATGTGGAGAGGTGAAGACCAGGGACTTTTCGACCGCCGAATAATCCCAAGCCGCTCCATCGTGTCGAACTCTGCTTTCGCAGCCGCGAGCTTGCCTGGGTCGAGCCTTCTAGCCCGTGCATAAACCGGGGAGCCAGTAGTGGTGATATGATGTTCAACACCATGCTTCATGGCTGAGGAGGAGAAAGTGGGCCTTGTCAGCTCCGGGAACTCCCTGAGGAGCCGAGTGAAGTTATCCGGAGAAGGGAAAGTGCAGGCGATAGAGCGCGCCACGGTGGTACCGTGGTAGCACGGAATCGAGTGGAAGGTGGCCGCGTTGATCAACCGGCGGTGCCGGACGTCGACGAGGAGGCCGTTGGCACACAGAAAATCTGTCCCTATGATGGCCTGCGAGACTGTGGCCGTGACGAATTCCCAATGGAAGCGCTGACCGCCGAAACACACTTGGACCCGCCGCTTTTGGAAAGTTCGAATTGCTGCTCCATTAGCCGCCACGAGGGAAAAACCGTGGTTCCCAGCTTGTACATCGAGATTCGACGCAGGTAGGATGCTACACTGCGCCCCGGTGTCACAAAGGAAACGTCGACCCGAAAGAGAATCGGTGATGTAAAGAAGTTTCCCCGTAGATCCGACGGCCATCGCAACCGCGGAGCGCCCGTTAGACCTGGTCCTCCTTCGCCAGGAATGCTGCAGGAGCTTTGGGTTTTTTGGGGGCGAAAAACTGCAGGGAGAGCGGCAGCGTCGTGCTTTCACGCCAAAACGGGCATGGTAGGAGCACCAGCCCGCTGCAGGAGGGGCTGGAACCGCATCTGTGGGGGATGGGCGCCTCGTGGCCGCGCAGCACTGCTGGGTTACTGTGAAAATCTTATCTGCTTCGGCAGCAAGCTCGGCGCAGCCTGTAATCTTGGATCTGGCTGGGGCAGCCTGTAACTGCTCCGGCAGTTGGCAGAGGAATAGCCCCCGGAAGAGGAAGCATTCCGGTTCGGCACCCAAGTCCGTGAGCATTTGGCTCATGAGCTTGGACGGTTTGGAGTCCCCGAGGCCAGGCATCGTGAGGAGCCGGCGAGCGCGTTCTGACTTCGAGAGCCCGAAGACCTGTAGCAACCGCGCCTTTAACGTATCATACTTGCTGTCAGTAGGAGGACTACCGAGGAGGCTGACGATCCGTGAGGCAGTTGCGCTATCGAGGGCGGAGACCACGTAGTAATAACGGGTCTGATCTGCGACGATGTTCCTGATGGTGAACTGGGCTTCAGCCTGGATAAACCAGGCGTCTGACTGTTGCTCCCAGAACTATGGCAGTTTCAGAGTCACGGCGTTCGCGTCCATGCTGAAGATCTTCCGCGAAAACTGTTCACGAAAGTTGGGGTCACCAATGTAGGAACGTGGGTTCCTAACTAAAAGACTGAGTTCTACTCAGGCGATCAAACAAAATGAACTTTAATGACGGTGGCATAGTGGTTAGCACTGTTGCCTCACAGCGCCAGGGACCCGGGTTCGAATCCGGCCTCGGGCGACTGTCTGTGTGGAGTTTGCACATTCTCCCCGTGTTTGCGTGGGTTTTCTCCGGGTGCTCCGGTTTCCTCCCACAGTCCAAAGATGTGTGGGTTAGGTTGATTGGCTATGATAAATTGACCCTTAGTGTTAGGGGGATTAAATACGGGGATAGGGTGGGATATGTGTTGGTGTAGGGGATCGGGTGGGATATGTGTCGGTGCAGGCTCGATGGGCCGAAATGGCCTCTATCTGCACTGTGGGGTTTCTGTGTTTCTGTGTTTCTGTGTGTGAAACAAACAGGCTTTAACAATAAACTGCAGGATAACATCGAATGTAGGTCTGCTCTCTCTGGAGGCTCCACGAGGACTGCCCCTGCAGTCCTGTGGCTCACGTCATCACGTTTTCCCGCCAGTGGGGGATCACGTGATGAACGGCGTGGCGTCATCACGTTTTAACCGCGCTGTTAAAGCAACCACACTCTGTACAGTTAAACAGCGAAAATAAATATACAGACTCAGACTGTAGTTAACATGTTGTTAAAGGAATTATGTACAAACGATCTGAGTCCTTTGGTGGCTCCGCCACAGCATCATGATTGCTGCCAGGATACTGGGCATTGACCTGCATGAGGCGCTGCCTATGGTCACACATCAGCTGGACACTGAGGGAGTGGAATCCCTTTTGGTTCTAGTATAGGGCAGAGTTGACATGCGGCACTCGCAAAGCGCTGTGTGTGCAATCATTGGCACTCTGCAACATGGGCAAGTCTGCAATCTTAGCAAAGCCGCGTGCTCACTCCGCCTGCTTGTCTCTGGCAGGAGAGAATGGAATGTAGTCCGCTTTCCTTGAATAGAGAGCCTCAGTGGCCTCCCTTACGCAACAGTGGACAGCAAACTGCGAGATGTTGCAAATATCTCCAGCTCCAGCCTGGAAGGAGCCAGACGCATGAAAGTTCATCGCCACGGTCACCTTCACAACCACTGGCAATGCAATCCTTGTCCTCCTCTGAGATTGCAGTTGTGGCTGCAGCAAGTGGCAGATTTCAATGAGGACGTCCTTACTGAAGCACAGACATCTCACATATTCTTCCTCGCTGAGGCTCAGGTAGAGAATTGCTCCCTGAACACCCTGGGCAGATATGGCCTCCTGCTGAGAGTCCTTCTCTCCCTCCTCCTCCTTCCTCTTCTAGCAGCTTGTCCTGCTCTGCATGGCCTCTGTTCATTCTTCAAGTCATGCTGTATTCGAAGGGGAGTGCCTACTAGTTCACCTATGTCTGGCAACAGGTGGTTTGTGCAGAAGCCTTGAAGTTAGCAAAAAGTCCTTCAGCACCTGCCACACCACTCCCTGTAGACTTTTGCAACTTCAAACAACTGTAGAAAGCGCCAACATTTGTAGAATTTCAGCAACAGCCAGAAGAAATCAACCAGTAGTTGATGATTCCTTTAATTAGCGCTGGTGGAGAGGTCCTTCCTACTGCTGAACGCTTGTTCAACTGTGTGAGCTTAAGTTGGCTGGAGCGTTGAGCTCCAAAATGGCACCGCTAGCATCAAATCAGCATTGGATGCTTATTGACATCATGATCTGCCTGCTCTGCATACTTCTAACGGATGTTAGCTGTGGCGTGCTAATGCCCTCACCAATATGGCATCCGGTGTGATTCGCCCCTCAAGTGTGATTCGTGCATCGAACCCCATTTTGGTACCCAAATTGCACCCATAGGGCACTACTGATCCCAATTTCACTCCACTACTTCTCTTTCAACTTCATCCTTAGCTGTTTCAGCTTGAAGAACATGGAATGAGACAGGACCTCATTATCATTTTTTTGTTCAGTTTCCCGTCCGGCAGCCGGGCGAATTTAAGAACTGGCCAGCAGCCAGGAGGGAACCCAAGTGGCAGGAGGCCACAGCCAGGTACACTTGGAGACTGATCCCATCAATTGGGAGGGAAAAAGATAGGCAGCGTGTTGGGGATGCATTCCCTGTATTTTAAGTCTTTAACCCCCGACCCTCTCTTACCCATCGTGTGGGGGGGTTAATATCGAGGCTAAACATATTAGGTTTCCATGTAAAAAATCAGTGGTTCCCACAGTTACTGACTAAAACTAGATAGTGTTAAGGCAGCATTTTTGTCTCATCCAAGACTCTAGGACTAGTTGACTTGTATTATCAGATCCATAGTACAAAGAGCTAATCAAAATATTCACTTCTATACACTCTTCCTTCTTCCTTGCAGTGTTGAAATCCAGATTCATCGTACTGTCTCGTACTAGAATGATACTGTCCATCTCCGCCCATGCCACAAGTTATCTGCTACTGAAACCCTCATCCATGCCATTGCTACCGCTAGACTCGAGTATTTCAATGCTCTCCTGGCTGGCCTTCCACCTTCCACCTTCCACCCTCCCTAAACTTGAGCTCATCCAAAACTCTGCTGTCCGTTTCCTAACTCACATCATCACCCCTGTACTCGCTGACCTACATTGGCTCCCGGTCTGGCAACGCCTCGATTTAAAAATTCACATCCTTGTTTCCAAATTCATCAGTGGCCCCACCCCTCCCTATCTTCGTAACCTCCTCCAGTCCTACAACCCGCCGAGATATCTGCGCTCCTCCAATTCTGGCCTCTTGTGCATCACCGATTTTAATTGCTCCACCATTGGCGGCCGTGCCTTCAACTGCCTGGGCCCTAAGCTCTGGAATCCCCTCCATAAACCTCTCTGCCTCTCTTTCATCTTTTAATATGCTCCTTAAAACCTACCTCTTTGACCAAGCTTTTGGTCACCTGTCCTAATATCTCCTTATGTGGCTCGGTGTCAAATTTGTTTGATAACGCTCCTGTGAAGTGCCGTGGGATGTTTTACTATATTAAAGGCGCTATATAAATGCAAATTGTTGTTGTTGTTCCATAGATACAGGCTATTTGGTCTATCAAGTCTGTGCCAAACTCTAACTTCTTTCCCAGTACCTCAGAACTGTAGAACTCTTTACCACCTTAGTCTTTCCCCCCACCCCCGCCACCCTCCTATAAGCTTGGCATCACCTAGCCACGACTCATGGATTCACCCTATATTCTCAACTACTCTTTTCAAATCTGGTTGTTTCTTGCACTATGTAATTTGGCTTTTCAACTGGGTTTCTCAATAAAAGCACAAAACATCATATCTTTCTTTGAACAGGGGGAGAGAGGCCCGTCACAAGAAAAACTGAAACTTGTGGGTGACTTAATCGAGCCCTGGTTTATTTTCTCCTTGCTCTGGAGCGTCGGTGGCACTGGTGATGCTGCAAGCTGTCTTACTTTCAGCCACTGGATGAGACGGAAGATGGCGGAGGAGAAGGTATGTTCATTTTAAATGAGTTGGCATATTGAGGTAAGGAACTCTAGTGTTGGAAAGTCAATTATTTCCAATTCTCTCCTTTCATCCTACCAACATGGTTTCATATTTTGTTTCTTTCCGCCTACGCATCAAAATACACCCATATGTGACTAAAGTCTCTAAAAAAGAGTACTTCATTAGATTTTCTCCATCTCATTAGCCTCTAAATTCCTCGAGACCGAATAAAAGTGTAAGTAAGTTTGCTTGCAAATATGCTTTTGAATAATATGTCTGGAACTTCTGACGTGTGGGAACAGTCCTGCTAGCATAGATCTTGTGAACAGGAAATTGGGACATATGAATGATGCCAGTCCCCTGATCTTTTTATACGAACACCATTTGCGGCTTTGAATCCAGCTCTCACACAGAATGTGCAAGAGCCTTATTATGCATTTTCAGTAAATGTATGCAGCCACCCCCGGCCCCCCCCCCTCCCCGCCCCCTTTCTGATTTTCATGTGGAAATCCCACCTGGCGTTAAATCTACCCATTCAAAGTGGGCATTAAAGGGCAGCAGTTACTAATACTAAATAATACTCAGCAGGTCAGGTAGCATCTTTGAAGAGAGAAACAGAGTTAACGTTTCAGGTCGATGACCTTTCATCAGAACTGGAAGAAGTTAAAGTTCTTTCCTCCCCCCTCCTCCTTTTTTCCCGGTCTCTGCACCTGCCCAAAAACTGCCAAATCTCCAACTTCTTCCAGCCCTGATGAAAGGCCATCAACCCAAAACAGCAACTCTGTTTCTCTCTCCATCAAGGCTGAGATAGATAGATTTTTGGACTCTAGGGGAATCAATGGGATATGGAGATCGGGCGGGAAAGTGGAGTTGAGGTCAATGATCAGCCATGATCTTATTGAATGATGGAGCAGGCTCGAGGGACTGTATTGGCTCCTCCTGCTCCTATTTCTTATGCTCTTATGGAGATGCCGCCCGACCTGCTGAGTGTTTCCAGCACTTTTCGTTCTTATTTAACTGGATGTTTTGTTCTGTGCTAGGTACAAAGACCTTCAGGCAGAGTATTTAACTGGATTAAAAACAGAAAATGCTGGAAACTAGTTACTAATACTAGTTACTAATACTGCATGCATTCATATAGAGACATTTTAACATGAAATGTTGTTATTCTTCGGTAATCCTTTGATGCTCCTTGCTTGCTGAATAAATTTTTTCCCATTTTCAAATTTGAGTTCATAGGCTTGATATTTACAACAAATAGGCATACGTACAAACAAAGTACAGTACATAGGAGTACACACACAGCCTAACAATTCATTCTTATACCCACACTAACCAACATTTTCTCACTCACCTATGCACACCAGCAAATTCTTGTTTTCACAAATGCATCACTTTCATTCTCTCCCTCTCGCCCTCTCTCTCATGCACAAACACACAACTCTACAAGTTCTGGAGTTCAGGGCAAAAAAACACATTAACCAGCTTTTGCTTTTCAAGGGAAGGGAGAGGGTGTGGTGCAGGGGAGGCCACAGCATTCCTTGTGAGGCCCAGAGGAGCAGTCCTCTTCCTAGCCCCACAAAGGAAGGTTTTAGACTTATCTGAAGGGCTCTTGACCAGCAGCAGACCTGTTCTTGCCTAACAGGAACGCCACAGTGATATCCCTGCTCAGGCCCCAGTTAAAACTGCATTGAGGATCCTATTGACATAAAAGGACCCCGATTTGCGTGGGTGCCTCATCCGCCCACAGAGGAAATGTTGGAGATTTGTAACCTGCTTGTTTTTAACTGTCCTGCCACACAATTTCCACTGGGCAGTAGGGTTAAAATCGACCCCTCTGTCTCTGTTACACACACAGATTAAACTAGAATTAAGAAACATTTCACACCTTACAAGACTGCGGAGGATTGCTCTGGTCACTAAGTGTAGAAATATTGTAAAGTTTTTTTTGGAATGCCTTTCCAATGTTGTTAAAACAGAGCAATCAGAATAAATCTTCCTCATCAATGGCAATGTAAATGTCTGAAGAAGCTCTTTTAACATGCTGAAAATAATTAACACCAACACTTGCTAATCACTGCTTTGTGAAATGACAACAGAAAATGCTGGAAAAACTCAGCAGGCCAGGCAACATCCGTGGAGAGAAAATAGAGTCAACGTTTCAGGTCAAAACCCCTTGTCAAGACTGAAAAAGCACAGGAAATGAAATAGATTAAAAGGCCAGTTTGGGGGCTGGGAGAGAACAAAAGAGAAGTGAAGAGACATTAAGAGGTATTCAAGACGAGACGAGATGGTGATAGGACTACTGGAGACAAAAGACGGCTCTAGATTAGGTGTGAAATGCGCTGGCAGAATGGGAGACAGCTGCCATGTGGGAGAGAAAAAAAGGGGGGGAGGGCCAAAACAAAGGTGTGGATAAAAAATATATAAGTAAAAATGTAATGGGGGCCGAGGTTATGGTCTGAAATTGTTGAACTCGATATTGAGTCTGGAAGGCTGTAAAGTGCCTAATCGGAAGATGAGGTGCTGTTCCTCGAGCTTACGCTGAGCTTCCATGGAACAATGCAAGAGCCCGAGTACAGTGAGGTCTGAGTGGGAATGGGGCGGTGAATTAAAATGACAGGCGACCGGAAGCTCGGGGTCATCCTTACGGACTGAACGGAGGTGTTCCTCAAAGCGGTCACCCAATCTGCGTTTGGTCTCCCCAATGTAGAGGAGACCACATCGTGAGCAGCGAATACAGTATACTAGATTGCAAGAAGTACAAGTACAAGTGCTTTGTGACTTATCTTTTGCACTGTACAAAAGAAAATGCTGAAATGAATAACCCACTCTTCCTATGGCAGATCGTTATTTGTTTCCCTGACAATGGGCTGGTGTATGATTACCAACTGGTTGATGCTGGATTCAGCAGCACGAGTCACGATGAGGATGAAATCGAGAAAGTAGTAAGTAAATTGCTGGGGCTGTGCTATCAGAAACTTCAATGTTTGAACTGATCTACTTGGATAACCTAATTACATTTTTGTTCTAATATTTTGTTAAGTGAGTCCCTAGGAAGCACTTACTAGGTGGAGAGAATTGGATGTGAATAAAAACAACTTCACAACTGCCCAAAGAGCCTGTCACTCATTTATGGGTATTTTTAAAAAAATCCTTCGGTTTGATAGCAGCAAGCAACATACTCCCACATTACCGTTGTGCTATCCACAAACTTTCTGAACCCCCCATTATAGACTCCAACCTCCAGATATCTGTTAATCAAGATTTAACCACTTTGCAGGCTTCCATTCAATATATAAAGTACCTGAATCCCGCTATTACATTACAGCTTGTGTTACTCCTGTGTATCCATTAGTCTGTATATAAACCACCTGAGCCACTTGATCAAGCAGCTGCCAATCTAAAAAAAAATCAAAATAACCACGATAAGTAGTGTGTAATTGACCTCAGGACCTATTGTTAACATTCAACTGTCAGTCAACCTCCTTCCTCCACTGGTTCACAATGCCACGCTTCGAGTAAGACACTTGGAGAGAATAATTGGCTCGCGCCCCCGTGCCCAAAATTCAATGGTAGCACCCCTAGCAGGAGGCAGGGCGCTATTGGAAGCGCTCCCCCTCCCTCTTGGGGTGCTCCCATTGAATATCGCGGCACTACGTGCAGCAGCGCCACATGCGCCGGCACGTAGCACCGTGGTACTGCAGGCCTCCCTCCCCTGATTAAAGGGGAGGGGCCTAGCACAGCACGCAATGGGGTCCTGCTGGACCACTGGGGAGCGGAGTGCCGGCAAAAGAGCCCGGCACTCAAGACGGCCGCAAAAACATCCCCCTGACCCTGTCAGACAT
Organism: Somniosus microcephalus; assembly: GCF_052327205.1. NCBI lineage: Eukaryota > Metazoa > Chordata > Chondrichthyes > Squaliformes > Somniosidae > Somniosus > Somniosus microcephalus. The sequence goes on from NC_140997.1 coordinate 134,624,990, forward strand.
AGCGTCCGGTGGTAGGTCAGGGGGCGCGATCCAAGTTTGCAGCCAGGGTGCGAGCGGGGCGCTGTGTATGGCGATGACGTCATCACCAGAGGCGCAGCACCTCGAGGCGCTACCGGCTACCGCTGCCGCTAATCTCCCGCTGAATTTCGCAGGAAGTGTTAGCAGTGCTGCGCTCGGGCGCCCCTCGGAGCGCTAACGGGAGGCACAAAGCAACCAAATTTTTCCCCCTTAATTGTGGAGTATAAGTGATCGGCCCAACTAGACATGGAGAGTGGCTTTCAGTTTCTAGTTCAATCTTTCAAGCCCTCTGATGATCTGTTGAAAACCATGCTCCTTTATACACCATAAATATATATTTTGCCTACGTCAATTGTACATGTCACTGATAAGACCTCATGACGTAGCTGTTCCTGATTCCCATGAAAACAGTCCATTCATGTAAACAGTGTAGTTGTTTATTCCAAAGCTACTTCCCTCAAACAAGACTTCTTGACTTAACTGTTCTTGAATCCTTTGAAGAATAGGCTTTATTAACCATTATCTTTCTATACTATAGTTAATGGATCCCTCTGCCTATGTTTCTTACACTAGCCATCAAAGTTATACTTTAATCACTCATGGCTGATGTCATTACTGTCGCTTATTTCCTTGCACAAGCACTTTTCATATATATAACACCTAAGACACTAAAAGTAGAAGACAAGCTATGTTTCTCTCTCACAACACTTCAAAGCCATCATGTTTATCTTGGAAAGTCAGTTGCTCTAAGATACAAGGAAGTTCAACTATTAACCCTTGACTCCCCAAGCTGTCCAACATATCACTCTCCAGGATGTCTAACACCTATTTAGATTACTTTCCCTACAGGGAGTTTAAAGGTACAGGCCAGAATAGAGCAAGATCCATCTTAGCAGGTTAATATAATAATGATGTATTCGACTCCAGATTACTTGTAAGTAATAACATGGGAGATTAGTTAAGGGCTGATTTACCAAGTGGACACTACCGGAGGAAATTTCACTCACTGACCTTGCATCTCAGAAATCCTGATGCGCTGCCCACAACTTTCGTCCATTGAAATCCCTGTCTGCACCTTGTGCTTGGAAAATCGGTCCGTAGTGTTTAATAATATTTTTGAGTCTACCATTTAAATAAAATGGCCTAGAAATTCCCTTGGGTTTGCGCCCATTTAGGGGCGCAAGAGTGGGTTGCGCCGGAAGTTGCGTCGCCGCTGAAATTAGGTGGGCCTTTAAATCGGCGTAAGCCGGTAGCGCTGCGCCAGCACCGATGACGTCATCGGTGTGCGCAGCGCCCCGGTACCGCCCGAAACCACGCCGATCCCCATCTTCAGTAGCGGCCGCTAACAACGTTTTGAAAACCTGGCCGTGCTGCAGCCTTAGAGGCGCTATTTAAAGCGGAGGTGCGGCCGGCCGCTTTTTCGGTGGCCGCCTGCCCGCACCTCCTTCCCCGGCCTCCTCCACCCCCCCCCCCCCGCGGCATTGCCGGCTGGTTTCCGTGGAGCCCGGCACTTCGCCGTTGTGCCGGGCTCTTTTGCCGGCACTTTCAACGGGGCTCCGGCCGTTGCAGGCACCTCCCCCTTAAGAGAAGGGGGAGGCCTGCAGTACAGCAGCCTGCCGCTCCGCATCGGGTGGCGCAGCGGGACCGGCAGCGCTGAAATTCACTTTCAGCGCCCCAAGCGGGGCGGGCACACCCTGTACCAGCGCCCGCTTCCGCTTTGGGGCGCTGAAAGTGAATTTGGGGCGGGCACAACTGGCTCGGCGGCGGGCGCTAAATTTCCGGCGCAAACGTGCTGGCGGGGCGTCACCGAATTTATAGGCCAATATGTTTTATTGCCTCTCTTTCAGTTCTTCTGCAACACATACTCTGATGAGACTGGCAGTAATACTGCTCCCGGGCCTTTGCTAATGTCATTGTGTGACCAGCTTCTAGGAGGCCCATGAGAATGATGACAGTGACTAATGGCACTGTTGTATTGCATTACCTTATGACAGCCAGCAATACTGAATTATACTGCTGGTTCCATATCATGACAAGGGAAAATACATGCACGCATGTTAACCCGCCTACTAGCATCCAAATGTCAGCAAAGGACCACCAGGACACTTAGTTAACATTAAAAAAAGATTACAAGTGTCTTATGAAAAGCTTACAGGCAGTCTGTAACTTGTTGACGTTCCTTATACTGCAACTGGTGCAAAGCAAAAACATCCAGCTCGCCTCAGAACTTTTCCTTTGCAAACCAAGATCAAAATCAGACACTTGCTGTGCAGTAAATTGCAGAAAGTTTCCTGTGTTACCTTCGGAGCATTAAGCCGCTTCTGTTGTGGAAAAAGTGAATTACAAATTTGTCTCTAGTTATTAAAATGAAGCATTGTCTGAATTTTAACACCAGTCATAGGAGAATATGAGACATAGTGATTAAGGGTTAGTGAAAGAAAATCAACAGTAATCTCCAAGTAGATGCAGTGAAAATACAGAAATGTGAGAGGCTTCATTAGACTTGCAGCTCTGACAGGATAGGGGATTACACATTGTTTTCAGTGACGTAATAAAACTCACTACGCACTTGGTTTGAGCATAAAGCAAGGCTTTAATCAACTTGTTTCAGAACATGGAGGTCTAGTTGTACTTCACTAGTTCCTTGTCTTACAAAATGTCCCTGGCAAGCTGGGGCCGACGCCTGAGTATTTATACTCCTTGGACGGCACCACCAGCTGGCCATCCAGCGTTATTTCACGAGTAGTTTCTTGATGAATGATGAGATTTATAACATTCTTCCTGCCTAAAAGATATGGAAGTCCGACGACTTCCTTTTAGCGCATTAGGCGGACCACGAATAGCCGCAGTCTTTTAGATTTTTGCTTATGGCTAGAAGGCACGTCTACCCGGACTGTGTCTTGGTCCCTGGGCCGCTTGATCCGTACCGGTGGATCAACAGGGCCCATGTTGCTCTGATCGACGAGAGGGAGGCTGGGGAGATCGTGACTCCGGATGCGGGTCCCCACAGGCGCAGAGCTGGCTTCATCATGTTGGATAGCCGGGGATTGACTGTCGTCCTGGCCTCAGGTGGCCATCCCACGGGGAGCGCTCGGCTCCCCGAGTGGATCCGGCGGGGCAGCTGGCAGATCTCTTGATGCCCCAGGTAGGGCGTCATCTTCAGGGGAGCGCAGAGTGTCGGCATCATCCCCGTGGGTCCCTCTATCGGTTGGGTCCGTGGAACCGGCCGGACAGGGAGCCAGGTCCCGGAACGAAACGGTGGACTCCCGGCCATCAGGGTACCGCACGTGCACGTATGTGGGGTTGACGTCCGTGAGTTCTACCTCGTCGACTAGAGGATCGGTTTTAGATGCTCAGATGAATCTTCGGAGCAGCACGGGGCCGGGAGCTGCCAACCATGATGGTAGAGACGTCCCATGGGTGGAGCGACGCTGGAAGCTGAAGAATCGCTCGTGAGGTGTGACATTGGTAGACATAGAAAGGAGAGACCTGATGGAATGCAACACATCAGGGAGCATAGTTTCCCACTGCTGGTCTGGTAGGTTGCGTGACCTCAGCGCAAGATGAACAGCGTTTCAAATGATAGCATTGTATCTCTCAACCTGTCCGTTACCGATGGGATGGTACGGTGTCGTTTTACTTGTGGCGATTCCCCGTTGGGAGAGATAACTTTTGAGTTCGCTTGACATGAAGGAGGGACCCCGATCAGAGTGGATGAAATTGGCCGTACCGCAAAGGGAAAAGACTTGATCAAGGCATTTGATCACTGTGGAAGTAAGCATATTAGGACAGGGGAAAGCAAAGGGAAAGCATGAATATTCATCCACCATAGTCAGTAAGTAGGTGTTTCGCGTTGAGGAAGTCAATGGCCCTTTAAAGTCAATGCTGAGTCGCTGTATGAGTGAGCCATCCGATGGACGGAAGAATTGCGGTTTTAATTCCGCACAAATTCTACAGGAGGAGCACGTTCTTTTCACATCTTCCGTAGAAAATGGGAGATTTTTAGATCGCACAAAGTGCAACATATGGGTAATGCCAGGATGGCATAAGTCAGAATGAAGATCCGCTAGAGTCAAAGATGACATAGAAGAGTAGAATGCCCGCGTGAGGGTATCCGGGGCCACATTCTCTTTGCCGGGTCGATAATGTATGGTGTATCCAAAGGCAGCCAATTCCATCTTCCAGAGTTGTATTTTGTTATTCTTGATCTTAGTGCGTTTCCGGTTATCCAGCATAAAGGCCACGGAGCGCTGATCGGTTATAAGTGTGAAATGGCGACGAGAGAGAAAATTACTCCATTTATGTACCGCTTTGATGTTGGCCGTAGCCTCCTTCTCGACAGGAGGATAATGGAGCTCGCTACCCTGCAAAGTTCTGGACAGAATTGCAACGGGTCGACCACCTTGATTCAAGGTAGCAGAGATCGCCACATCCGATGCATCACACTCGACCACGAAAGGAAGATTTTCATCAATGGAACGAAGCGTGGCTTTTTCCAGTTGTCGCTTGAGGAGGTTGAAAGCTGAAATAGCCGTTGCCTCTAATGGAAATGACTTTGCGTTAAGTAGGGGCTGGATCTTGTCGGAGAAGTGGGGTATCCATTTTGCATAATAGGCGAACATGCCGAGTGCCCGACGAAGAGAGCCGAGATTCGTAGGGGGAGGGAGCTCCTGAAGTGGACGAAGTCACTCCGGATCCGGTTTGATGACACCATTGCCCACCCAGTAGCCAAGGATGTTGACTGATGGTACTGATTTCACAGATTTTGACTCATTTAATGTTAAGTTGCGACGACGGAGAACGTCAAAAAATTTCTGGAGGTTGTCATCATGCTCCTTCTGGTCATGACCAGCAATGGTGATATTATCCAGATATGGAAAAGTGTCCATTAAGTTCTCCTGTTTGACTAGGCTATCCATTGCCCGTTGAAAGACAGTCACCCCATTGGTGACCCCAAATGGAAGGCGACAAAACTGGTAAATCCGACCATTGGCCTCAAAGGCCGTATACTTTTTGTCAGAGTCCTTTAATGGCACTTGATGATACGCGCTCTTTAAATCAAAAGTTGAAAATACCTTGTAGTTGGCAAGGTTATTGACCATGTCATCGATGCGTGGTAGTGGGTAGGCATCCAGGTCGGTATACTGGTTAATAGTTTGCGAGTAATTGATGCAAAGACGTTTCTTGTGTTGCTTCAGAGGATTTTTAACAATGACGACTTGAGCCCGCCAGGAAGATGAACATGGCTCAATGATACTGTCAGTGAGAGATTTCTGTCTCGCTAAAGGATCAATCATCTTGTAATGTTATAAATCTCATCATTCGCCAAGGAACTACTCGTGAAATAATGCTGGACGGCCAGCTGGTGGCGCCATCCAAGGAGTATAAATACTCGGGCATCGGCCCCAGCTTGCCAGGGACATTTTGTAAGACAAGGAACTAGTGAAGTACAACTAGACCTCCATGTTCTGAAACAAGTTGATTAAATTGACGTAATAAAACTCACTACACACTTGGTTTGAGCATAAAGCAAGACTTTAATCAACAGCGTGAAGGAAGACAACAACATTAATCCAGTTTGTCACTACGATGAAGAGCTCAAATGCCAGATAACAGAAACTAAGGGCTGGATTTTGCCGGCGCTTAGTGGGCGGTTTTGGAGGCGGGTCAAAGGGTAAAAGCATTTTGATTGACGGCCGGTTGCGATCCCACCATCAACCCGCCTCAAGTGTCGGGTCCCCGATTTGTGCATGCATTCGACACCTAGTGGCGGGAAGAGGATTAAAGTCAATTACCTGCCTATTAACAGGTAGCTGCTAGTAGTTGATAGGCTATTTTTGAATTTTGCTGCTTCTGCCTTGGGTTTCCCGATGTCCGGACACCATGCCAGGTAAGTGTGGCGTGTTGTGAGTCTGCTGTAATGTTTGTGGAATGATGACAACTGCAGCAGTGGTGTGAAGGATCCAATGGTGCACTGGTGAGTCTCTGAGGTAAGAAAATGTTAGGTTACGAGTTTTGAAATCCATGTCTAGTGCCACCTCATTGGGAGGCCCTCTCTCACTAGTGACAGATCGCTTCTGTCACCTCACCTGCAGCTGCCATCTATTTCAGCCTATGGAGGGAGTCATTGGAGAGCCTGGGCGTGAGAGCTCACCTTTGTACAGTGATTGTTAGTGTTTGCAGTACCTCAATGCTGTCAAACACTGAGAAATCAACTGTCAAAAAAAAATTGTGCGTGTCCCTTTAAGAAAACCGGCAGATGACGCGTCATCAAATGATGTCATCTGTCCGGCTTCCTCTTAATTGGCCGGCAAGCCCACAGGGTGGGCTCAACAAGGTCAATCAACGTAAAATCATGTCTGTTGGCCGGATGCAGTTGGGGGCGGGACTGGAAGCCGGAAACCACCTGACCCACATCCAACCCGCCTCCATTGAAAAAATCGCGCCCTAAGATTTAGTAATTTAAAATTGGAAGGGAAGGTGGATGAAACTTTTTTTTTTAACCCAAATGGGAATAAGAGGTGTGGAATAAGTACCAGGGTGTAGCATAAATCGGTTCTAGAGACAATTGGATTTGTTTGTGGACAGAATGGATTGAAAGACACTGCGAAATGGCAGATAGATGGTTTGATCAATGAAAAAAGACCCTTGCCTATTTCTAAGAATTTTTGGGGGAGAAATTGGGTGTGTAACATCCGTTTTTTAGGCACTACGCGGCTTCCTAACGCTCAAAAATTAGGTCCAAGATGCATGTGCACACTTCCGATGGATAGTGCGCAGGATGCCATCTTGGTAAAGGGGTTTGCACGCGTGCACCTAACGACCGCCAGCAGCATGTGCAGCAGACAGATTATGACGTCAGTAAGTATGCAATGCTGATTTTACGCCAGCACTGGCATTTTCGAACATCACGCTCCAGCATACGTACTGTCTTAATTCACACAGCTGTACACACGCGTTACACGAAATGAAGGACCCCCCACCAGTGCTATTTAAAGGGATCATGAACTACCTACAGGTTAGTTTTGGATTATTTCTTCTGGCTGATGGTGCAATATTCGAACTAAGCTCCAAAAACAACGCGTTTTTGGAGCTTTTCTATACTTGGCTAAAGTTTGAATAGTTTACAGGGAGTGGTCTAGCTGGTGCTAAGTACTTCTTTGTTGATTTAACAGTTTGTGCTGAAACAAGTTGCTTCTAGACATGGATGGCCTGGTAGGGCTTCCTCTAGGAATTGAGCATGATTGGGAAAATGAAGAGAGGCCACGCAGAGCAGGACAGCTGCTAGAATAGGGAGGAAGGGGGAGAAAGACTCTCAGCAGGAGCCCATATCTGCCCAGTGTCTTTAGGGAGCAATTCTCTTAACTCAACATCAGCGAGGATCAATGCTTGAGACGTCTTAGCTTCACAAAAGAGGTCGTGACTGAAACCAGGCAACTGCTGCAGCCACAGCTGGAACTTCAAAGCCGGGCAAGGACAGCATTGCCTGTGGCTGTCAAATTGACTGTGGCTCTTAACTTTTATGCGTCTAGCTCTTCAAGGCTGCTGCTGGAGATATCAGCAACATCTCGCAGTTTGCAGTACACTGCTGCATAAGGGAGGTCACTGAGGCTCTCTATACTCAGAGACAGTTTCATCTCATTCCCTCTTGCCAGGGACAAGCAGGGGGAGTGAGCACGAGGGTTTGCACAGATTGCAGTCTTCCCCATGGTGCAGGGTGCCACTGACTGCACGCACATGGCCTTGCATGCACCTCATATGAACTTAGCCATATTCATGAGCCGAAAGGGATTCCACTCCCTCATTTTACAGCTAGTGTGCGACCACAAGCAGCACATCATGCAAGTCAAAGGCTAGCTATTGGGCAACAAAGGTTATCCACTCATGACATGGCTCATGTCTCCGGTCCGGAACCCACGCACACGTGCACAGCAAGTCTACAATGAGAGCCATTCTGCCACAAGGAACATTATAGAGCATGCCATCGGAGTCCTCAAGCAATGCTTCCACTGCCTGGACTGCTCTAGAGGAGTCCTGCAGTGCTCAGCTGAGCGGGTATCAAGATTTGTGGTAGTATACTGTATGCTGCACAACCTGGCCATTATGAGGGAACAGCCCTTGCTATCACCTATCAGATGAGAAGCTGGGGAGGAGGAGGAGCAAGTGAAGGAGGAGCAAGTGCAACAGGAAGTGGAAGAACATGAAGAGGAAGGGAGACTACAACATAGACAGCTCCTTTCTGCCCGGGCTCGACATGATCAAATAATTCATGCGCGATTTCAGTAACAAAATCAGAACAAAAATAAAAAACACCAGAAAATGCCCATTCTAATCCAATTTTATAAATTCAATCATGACATAATGCATACAAAAATAAACTAATTGCCCTCATGCATTCCCTTAGTGCCTGTCTCCATGTCCCTTTGCCTATCTTAGTACTCCTACAAGGTGTTTCCCCAGTGGCTGCAGCATGGGTGGTGAAAGGCTGCTGGCCTTCAATTGAGGAGACAGCAGATGGTCTTGGAGCACAGGCTTTCTGGCAGGTTTTTCCAGTTCACCAAGCATTTGGTTATGTACACCCATCAGCCTGGCCCATCAAAGTCCTCATCTGACTCCTCTGCAGCAAAACTAGTGTACAAATTCACCCTCCAGCGAGCTGGCACCTGCACTATCCTTTCCCCCCCTTCTTGGCTCCCATGCACTTGTGCCCAGTGTCTCACCACATGCAGAGATTCCCCCTCTATCCTAGCCTCTAAAATACACATAGTGACAGTCTCTGAGCTGGTGGCTGTGAGTGTAAGATCGAGTGATGGTGCCTATTCATTGTCACTGTCTTCTTCCTCTTCCTTCACTAACTGGGAAGGTTCCAGTTCTTGGATATCTGAAATGAAAAAGGGACAAGGGTTGGGTTGTAGTGAGGGGAGTGGAGAAAGTAAGACATGTGTGTTTATACCATCTGCAGCTTGTAAGTCAGAAGAGATTGTGGGATGAGGGAGAGGTGGGATGAGAGAAATTGGATTAGGTATGTAGATACCTTCATCATCGATCCCTCCAGCCCAGCCAGTGGTCATGGCCTCAGTGATGCCGCTTCCCATGATGGCCAGCACTGTCTCCTGCATGGGGGTTAAATCATGCAGACACACTTCTCCAGTTCTTTCCTGCTGCCTGCTGTTATGCACCACCTTCTCCTGCAAAAAAGAGGGAAGTGTGTCAGTGAGTGTTGTGCAATATGTTTGGGTGATGTGGCAGTCATGGTTGACTAGCTGCCAGTGTGCATGAGCTGTTGACAGAAATTATTGGTAGGTGGGTGATGATGGTGTAGAGAACTGAGCAGTGGATGAGGCTAGTGATGCAGTTGGTAGGATATGCCATTTGAAGATTAACTCATGGACCTTGACAACTTGTTTCAGATTGTTAAACTTCTTCCTGTACTGCATCCATGTTCTCGGAGCAACACTCCTGGCATTGACCTCCGCTGCTACTTCTTCTCTCTGTCTCCTGAGCATATGTCTGAAGGGCAACCTTTCCTCCTGTGGATTCAGGACATCTTTCCTCCTTTCCACCTCTTCCACTAAGACCTCCAGTGCATTGTTTGAAAACCTTGGTGCTCACTCTCTTGCATGTGTAGCCATTGCTCAAAGTATCACAGGCAAAATGGAGTTTTGAAAAATCTCCCATCACTTCTTGCAGCCACAATGCACCTCCCTTTTAAGAGGTGCAGGCTGACTTTAAGTAGTGCTAGCCTCTCACAATATCGGGCCTCCTGCTAATGCTTGCAGCCAATGAACAGCGCAAGTAGCACTGGCTGCATGAAGCAATCATGTAAAAGAGCTGGCAGCGCCAATTTAATGTGCTGCCTGCAATATAATGAACAGCGCGGGTTAATCACGTACCACGATCCCCACGCCCGTTTTTGGACATTAGCCAATTTCTCCCCCCTTATGTCCTTAGACAGCTCTTATCTTATATATATAAATCGGTACATCTGTCTGTCTGTCTGTCATTCTGTCATTCTGTCTGTCATCGCCTGTGCGTCTGTCGGGCTATGCGCTCGAAAGTTACAGGGCGTACCTACGCGCGCGTTACCTCCAAAGAAAGCTTACGCTTCCGAGACGGTTTTAAGCGTATTTACGTTTCGGCCGGGCTAAAATCGCGCCCGCGGTATCCCAAAAACCTTCAACGTTCCGCTCATTAGCATCTCATTATCCGCTCATTAGCGACAGAGTGACCTCGAGCTCGACCAATCGTACGCCGTGTTGCTGGCGTGTGCCGCCGGGCCAATCGGTGCGTGTGTGGCCGGGCTTTATCGTTCTGAACCGAGGTGAGTCGCCGCCACCTTGATTCCAAACTTTTCCTTTCTTTTTCCCGCTTTCTGCGTCTTAAAAAAAAACGTTGCTTTTAAAACACATATTGTTTTAAAAAAAAATGATTTAGAAAGTAATTAACTTATCTAATCTCATTAATTTTCCTACCTTTCCCCGTTTTTCCAGGTAGGCCTAGAAGCCTCGGCGTCTCCTCCGCACCCACGCCCAAGCTAGGCACCTCCCGGCCCCACTCGAAGGCTGGAGGGCCGAGCCTCAGCCCAGCGCCGCTTAGGGTGCGCGCGCAGCAGGAGCTGAGACGCGGCGTCTCTCTCTGGCTCGGCCGGGGGGCGGGGCTTGCCGCAATCGGTGGTCTTCACCTCGGGGGGGGGGCGCGACCCTCGGGGGGGGGGCCGCGACCCTCGGGAGGGGCCGCGCGCGCAGCAGGAGCAGCTGAGACGCGGCGTCTCTCTCTCTGGCTCGGCCGGGGGGCAGGGCTTGGTCAGCGTCACGGTTACCCTGGCAACCGGGCCCGCCGGCCGAGCCAGAGAGAGACGCCGCATCTCAGCTCCTGCTGCGCGCGCAATCGGCGGTCTTCACCTGGGGGGGGGGCGCTACCCTCGGGGGGGGCGCGACCCTCGGGGGGGGCCCCCCGCCCTCCCTCCCCCTCGCTCCCCCCTCCCCCCCGCCCTCCCTTCCCCCCCCCGCCCCGCCCTCCCCCCCGCCCTCCCTTCCCCCCTTTTCCCCCCCGCCCTCCCTTCCCCCCCCTCCCTTCCCCCCCTCCCTTCCCCCCCGCCCTCCCTTCCCCCCTCCCTTCCCCCCTCCCTTCCCCCCCCGCCCTCACCCCCTCCCCTCCCCCCCCCGCCCTCCCTTCCCCCCCTCCCTCCCCCTCCCCTCCTCCCCCTCCCCTCCTCCCCCTCCCCTCCCCCCCCCCCTCCCCTCTCCCCTCCCCCTCCCCTCCCCTCCCTCTCTTCCCCCCAATCCTACGCTTTGGTCACCTGACGGTCGACCAATCGGTGCATGTGTGGGCGGGCCTTATCATTCTGAACCGAGGTGAGTCGCCGCCATCTTGATTCCAAACTTTTCCTTTCTTTTTCCCGCTTTCTGCGTTTTTAAAAAAAACGTTGCTTTTAAAACACATATTGTTTTAAAAAAAAAAGATTTACAAAGTAATTAACTTATCTAATCTCATTAATTTTCCTACCTTTCCCCGTTTTTCCAGGTAGGCTGGCCGGGCTGGGCTCTCGGGAGTGCTGATCTCGGGCGGGGCTTGGAGAGCGGGAAGGGTTATCCCGGCAACCGGGCCCGCCGGCCGTCTCTCAGCCGCAATCGGCGCTCTTCAAGCCAGCTCGGGAGGGCGGGGCCATGTCAGTGCGTGGGGGGGGCACGGAGCTCCGTGGAGACATCGCCAGCGCTGGGCTCGGGTGCTTTGTGGGCTGCGGACGAACAGCGGCTGCGGACCTCCAGCTGACCAGGGCGCTGGACTCGGCTGGGCCATGTCTTTGCCTCACGGCCAACGGCATCAGGGTGACGGCCGAGGGAACGCGTTCATCCAGGTGCCGAGGCCCGGGCCCCGGGGCGGAAAGAGGGATTGGAGCAGGGGATGAGGGCTCGGGCAGGGGAGGGGGAGGAAGGGGGGAGGAGAGGGAGGAAGGGGGTAGGGGGTGGGAGGAGAGGGAGGAGGAGGGGGTAGGGAGGTGGTGAGAGGGAGGAGAGGAGGGGAGAGGGAGGAGAGAGAGGAGGGGAGGGGGAGGAGAGAGAGGAGGGGAGGGGGAGAGAGAGGGGAGGGGGAGGAGCGAGAGGGTGGGGGGGGGCGAGAGAGGGTGGGGAGAGGGGGGGGGAGCGAGAGAGGTTGGGGAGAGGGGGGTGGAGGGCAGGGAGAGGGAGAGGGGGGGAGAGGGAGAGAAGGGAGGGGAGAGGGAGAGAGTGTAAAGCAGGGAGAGACGGGGAGGGAGAGAGAGAGGGTGAGGAAGGGAGAGAGTGAAGGGGTGGGACAGGGAGGGAAAGAGTGAGGGGGTGGGAGAGCTTACCTTCTTCCTTCGCAGGGGTCCATCGGGCCACCTTCCACCCCCGTCGCGCTCTCTCTCTTCCCCCCCAGTCGCGATCTCTCTTCCCCCCCAGTCGCGCTCTCTCTCCCCCCCCCCCCAGTCGCGCTCTCTCTTCCCCCCCCCCAGTCGCGCTCTGTCCTTCTGTCTGTCTGTCGTCACGTGTGCGTCTGTCTGGTATGCGCTCGAAAGTTATAGAGCGTACCTACACATGTGTTACGTCGAAAGAAAGCTTACCTTTCCGAAACGGTCTTAAGCGTATTTACGTTTCGGCCGGGCAAAATCGCGCCCGCGGTATCCGAAAAACCTTCAACATTCCGCTCATTAGCATCTCATTATCCGCTCATTAGCGACAGAGTGACCTCGAGGTCTTATCGTTCTGAACCGAGGTGAGTAGCCGCCAGCTTGCTTCCATTCTTTTTCCTGCTTTCTGCGTCTTTCTTTTCAAGTATACATTTCCAGCAAAATAAAATTGAATTTATTAAATTGTTTTAAAAAAAACTTCATTCATTTGTAAATATTTTCTCTAACCTGAAGATTCTTTTTCCTACCTTTCCCCGTTTTTGATAGGCCTGAAAGCCTGGGTGTTTCTTGCCCAGCCATGCCCGACCTAGGTAATTCTCCCACGGCTTCTGCTAAGCTCCTCACCCCCGCCCCCCCCACACCGTGTCACGTTACCCGGGGCAACGGCGTCAGCCACGAGGGTCAGGGTGCGCGCGCAGCAGGAGCAGCTGAGACGCGGCGTCTCTCTCTGTTCCGCGTTCGGCTCGGGCGGGGGGGGGCGGGGGCTCTCGGGAGTGCGGATCTCGGCCGGGGATTGGTGAGCGGGAAGGGTTACCCCGGCAACCGGGCGTGGCCGTCTCTCAGCCTCAAGCCGGCTCACGCCTGTTCTCGGGGCTTGGCTCCATTTGCGGCCGCGGGCCACTCGCCCTCTCTCTTTCCCTCTGTCTCTCTCCCCCCCTCCTCTCCCCCCTCCTCTCCCCCGCCCTCCTCCCCCCCTCCCCTCTCCCCCCCGCCCTCCTCCCCCCCCTCCCGTCCCCGCCCTCCTCCCCCTCCCCTCCCTCCCCTCTCCCCTCCCCTCCCCCTCCCCTCCCCCGCCGTCCCCCCCGCCCTCCCCCCTCCCCGCCCTCCCCCCCTCCCCGCCCTCTCCCCCTCCCCACCCTCTCCCCCTCCCCGCCCTCTCCCTCCCCGCCCTCTCTTCCCCCCAGTCGCTCTCTCTCTTCCCCCCAGTCGCTCTCTCTCTTCCCCCCAGTCGCTCTCTCTCTCTCTTCCAACAACAACATGCCCTCGAAAAAGCCTCGGCACCGCCGGGCACTTCAGCTAGTCTATATATATAAACGGATCAATCTGTCTATCTGTCTGTCTGTCCTTTGGTGTGCGTCTGTCCGGCTATGCACTCGAAAGTTATAGAGCGTACCTACACGTGCGTAACATCAAAAGAAAGCTTACGATTCCAAAACGGTCATAAGCGTATTTACATTTCGGCCGGACAAAAATTGCGCCCGCGGTATCCAAAAAACGTTCAACATTCCGCTCATTAGCATCTCATTATCCGCTCATTAGCGATAGAGTGACCTCGAGGTCGACCAATCGTACGCCGGGTTCCTGGCGCGTGCGGGCGGGCCCTCCTACAGTCGAGTGACGGGACGATTGACCAATCCTACGCTTCGGTGACCTGACGGTCGACCAATCGGTGCGTGTGTGGGCGGGCTTTATCGTTCTGAACCGAGGTGAGTCGCCGCCATCTTGATTCCAAACTTTTCATTTCTTTTTCCCGCTTTCTGCATGTTTCTTTTCAAATCTACATTTCCAGCAAAAAAAAAAGTTGCTTTTAAAACACAAATTGTTTTTTAAAAAAGTTAATTAATTTGTAAATCTTTTCTCTAACCTCTATAATTCTCCAACCTTTCACCGTTTTTCCAGGCCCGGGGCCTAGGCTTCTCCAACTGCCAGCAGTGCAACTCTGGACCCAAGCTCCCGGCCTAGACAGAGACAAACACTGGCAGAGGGGAGAGGGTGTGCTGCCTCAGCTCCATTCCCGGGGTCAGTAGGTGGGGAGGCTTCATAAGCAACTGGGGTAGGTCGCAAGCCCTGAATAATAATCTGAAGATCCTGTGTTTGCAGCTGAGGAAATTTCTTCTGCTGACAGCCCCAGGTTAACGGCAGCCATCTTTGTCAAGGAGGGCGAAAAGTTTCAGTGCGATGCCATTTTGATTCAGTGTGTAACAGAGTGCATGCGCGGCCATCTTAGTACAGGAACATAGAGTGGGTGGGGCTTCTGTGCTCCCAATCGGGTCCAGGTGACCGAGACAGACAATCAACTGTGTGGGCGGGGCCTAATCTTTCCAACTGAAAAGCAAGCGGCGGCCATTGTTTGTGATACAACACACTGAGAGGTGAGCACCCCTTTTTTAATAAAAAGATTGGTGAGGTTGTAAAGTGTATGTTACAGAAAGATTTACCAAAAATGTTTTATAAGTACAGGAAACTTTGTGCTATCCGGAGGTGAGCTATCCGGCAACCTGGAGCCACTGGCAAAAATCAGCAGCCGTTTTTTATTCTTTTTTTTTGTTTTTTTTGCTTTGTTTGAACAGTCAAGCTGTGCAAGGTAAGGTCTGTAGCTATAGCAACAGCTTTAGCTACAGAGCTTTAGGGCCACACCTGAGTGTTTAGAAGCTGTTGCGAAGCAACAGTGTTTGTTGTCAAATACGGAGATAAGAATCTCCGTATCTCTCAACATGAACTCTGGAGAGTAGGGCAGTTTTGAGGCAAGGCAGCAGCTCAGTCCCGGGGTGCCGGATAGCACAAAGTTTCCTGTACTTTAAGTTTATCTCCCCCCTCCCTTCACGCCTCCCCCACATCCCCCCCCGGCCCCCCCCTCCACCCCCCACCCCCCCCCTCCCTCTCCCCCCCTTCCCCCCCCACCCCCCTC
>NC_140997.1:134640785-134718905 GCF_052327205.1 Somniosus microcephalus
ATTTTGGAGGAATAATCACTCTTGTACCATACATCAATGTTCCTTGACATACGGACAGCTGTTCTCGTCTGGCTGAGAATGCTGGTAACAGTGGTTCGCCATGTGCTGGCCATCCCTTCACTGTCAAGTCGTAGACCCGAGACAGTGTCGGGTCATTTCGGGTCTCTCTCTCAATACCCGCATTGGTGACTGGTAAGCATTCGATGATGGTCGAGTGAAATATTTCTACAGGGTCAACTGCCGGTGCCTCTTCCACTGTAGGTAGTGGCAGGCTCGACAGCCCATCAGCATTACCATGTTGTTTTGTACCTTTGAATTCAATATCATATTGATGTGCCCCTAGGAAAAGGGACCATCTCTGAAGCCTCTGCGCCGTCATTACCGGAACACCCTTCTTAGGGTTGAAAATGGAAACCAACGGCTGGTGATCTGTCAGCAGCGTAAACTTTTGGCCTTGCAGGTAATGGTTAAATTTCTTAACTCCCCACACGAGGCTGAGAGCCTCCCTATCTATCTGAGCATAGTTGCGCTCAGTGGAGGTCAATGATCTGGATGCGAAAGCGACTGGCCTTTCCGAGCCATCTGGAAACTTATGTGAGAGCACTGCCCCGATACCATATGGAGAAGCATCACAAGCTAAGCGAATAGGCAGCGTTGGGTTAAAGTGAGCCAACACTTCCTTAGAGATGATCAGTGCTTTGCTCTTTTGAAACGCCCGCTTACAATCATCGCTCCACTTCCATGGTATTCCCATTTGCAAAAGAGTGTTTAGCGGGTGTAACACCGTGGATAAATTTGGAAGAAACTTATGGTAATAGTTAACCAACCCGAGGAACGACCTCAACTGGGATACATTCTCCGGTGCAGGAGCTTTTACAACAGCTTCGATCTTGTCAGGTGACTTATGGAGCCCCTCCCGGTCAATGACGTGGCCGCAGTACGAGATTCGCTTTTGAAAGAACTCGCATTTCTGGCGATTAACTCTGAGCCCATATTCTTTCAATCTGATGAGCACCTGCTCCAAATTCGCGAGGTGATCGTTATCGTTATCTCCTGTAATCAGGATGTCATCCAGGTAGCATTGTGTGCCTGGAATTCCCTGCAATACCTGCTCCATGGCCCTTTGCCAAATCGCTGGAGCCGATGCCACTCCAAAAACCAGTCTATTATACCGATATAAGCCCTTATGCGTGTTGATCATGAGATACTGACGTGACGCTTCATCAACTTCCATCTGTAGGTACGCCTGCGCCAGGTCTATCTTAGTGAAGTGTTTCCCACCAGACAGCGAAGCGAAGATATCTTCAATCTGCGGAAGCGGATATTGCACCGTGTGAAGAACCAGATTAACAGTGATCTTGAAATCGTCACAGATGCGAACCTTCCCAGGTTCCCCCGGCTTGTTGCTCAACGAACGCTTCATGACAGGAACAATGGGTGTAGCCCATTCGCTCCAGTCCACCTTGGACAGCACCCCTGAACGTTCTAGCCCTTCCAGCTCTGCTTCCACAGCAGGTCGTATCGCATAAGGTACCGGTCTGGCTTTGAAAAATTTTGGGTTTGCATGTTCTTCAACCTTGATGGTTGCCGTAATTCCTTTCAGTGTTCCAAGTCCTTGTTGGAACACCTCCTTAGCATCGTCTAAGATTTTGGACAGTCGTTTAGGTTTGACGTCGTCCTCCTTACAGGCATCTACAGTCAGTGCTTGTATGGAATGCCAGTCCACATTTATTCTCCGGATCCATTCCCATCCCAGTAGCGGCGGACCTCCATCAGGTAACACGTACAAGTCCATTTTCTGAAATTCTTTACCATTGTAGACCACGTTTACTTTTATCTTTCCTTTGGGGTATACTATTTGCCCCGTGTATGTTTTCAATACAATCTCCGTATCCCTCAGGGGAATGTGCGAGAATAACCTTTTGTAATCTTGCTTATTCATGACCGTTAATGCCGACCCAGTGTCCAATTCCATCTTCACTTGGACTTCTGCTATCCGAAGCGTGACCCAGATAGTTTGGTGGTCTGCTGTGTTACCCACATTATGTATTTTCGGACAACCCAGTTGCTTACTGCTGGAGTCTGAATCCGTCTTCTGTTCATCCGAACTGTTCTCTGTCACCTTGTGTACCTTTTTGTACTTCTCCTGCGGTGACTTTTTGCTGCTGGTCTTCTTTCCTGACCGGCATACTCTCACTATGTGACTAAGTTTGCCACATTGCCTGCATTCTTTATCTTTGAACCAGCACTGGTTCTGGTCATGCGTTGTCCTTCCACAACGATAGCACTTTACTGTGCCCAATGCCATTTCATTGGTGCTGAATTCCAATGGCCTTTGCTGTATCTCTGCAGTGCCTCGTGCTGCTGCCTCGTGCGATGCTGCAATGCTGAAAGCTTTGTCCAGCGTAAGGTCCTTTTCCTCTAGCAGTCGCTTCTGGGTTCCTTCTCTTAGGAGCCCACACACAAACTTATCTCTCAGTGCGTCTGCTAGTCCTGTACCGAACTGACAGTACTTTGATAACTTGCGCAGTTTGGTTAGGAATTCAGCGTTGCTTTCTTCTTTAAGTTGAATTCTTTTGTAGAATTTAAATCGTTCCGCTATCAGCAGCGGCGTGGGGTTTAAATGCTCTTGCAGGATAGTAACAATATCCGCGAAACTCTTCCCTACCAGTTTATCTGGTGTTACAAGGTTCCTTAATAACCTGTACGTCTTCGCACCCATCGAGTTTAATAGGGTTAGTGCTTTCTTATCCTCCGGTACCTCATTCATTGTACAGTAAACTTCGATGCGTTCCACATAAGTGGCCCAATCTTCCACATCATTATCAAAAGCAGTGATGTTACCCGTTTTTGGCATCCTTGTTGAGTTTCCTTTCCTTCGGATATGATTATTATTTTATTTTATTTATTTATTTTTTTTTTCAAAATGGCGGCTTCCCGCGCTTGGCGGCTTTTCCCACGCTTGTCTTCTTCCCCCGCCGACTCAAAATGGCGATTCCCGCGCTGTTGCCGTTCACGCCTCCCAGCGGTCCTTTATTTTCCCCTATGCTGCTGCTCTTGTTCCCCGCCGCTCCCGCGGTCCTTGTGGTCATAAACGCTTTTCTGGCTGCTGCGCATCTCTGCCCCGATTGCAGTCCGGCCCCTGACACCGGCTGCGGTCGTGTTCTCCGCCCTTTTCGTCATTTCCCTCCCCTTCTCTTACTGACAACTCGGCCGACTTCCCCCCCGTGCCGCTCGATCGGGCTTACCCGCCGCTGTCGTCGAAGGGATGTTCACTGATGTTTGACTTCGTGGCCAGAAACCAACCCGGGTTCCCGATGGCCTCCCGTGCGATGCAGTGCCCAGCAGGATGTTGAGGGTGGATGTCCTTGTTCGACGCCCGTTTCAGAGGACGAAGCTTCCTTTGATGCAACTGCCGCTAGGTAAGATCAGACTCGTCGCCACTGTTGAGTCTGTGTTTTCAAATGTAGTTATGCTGAATAACAGGACACAGACTACAGAAATAATTAAACAGGCCTTTAGTGATTGAGGGTCAGGGCTGAACTTGGATACACTTTGCTCTGCAGGGTTTATATACCGGTGTGGTCACCACCGGTACTACAATGTACAGGAGCCATCAAAAAGTAGTCCATCACCTTAAGGTATCCTCACCATATACACTACACACTCCGTGTACCAGGGGATTTCCTCCCTTCTCCCACAGAGCCATGGTCCGCCTCCCAGCAACTCGTTCGCCACCAGGAAGCGGCCAGATGCTTCGCTCCGATACCTACGTCCAATCACGGTTTGCAGAACTCCTACGTGCCACCGGGACTGAAGAATGCGGAGTATGTATTCGTCCGCCACGACGCTCACCGGGATCCGCTCAAGCCCCCTTACACTGGTCCTTTCCGTGTCATCGAACCAGGATTCGGTCGACGTCGGAGGGAAGCCGGATCACATCTTGGTGGACCGCTTGAAGCCGGCTCACTTGGACCTGGACCACCCTGTCGTAGTTGCTCAACCACCCAAACGTGGCCGACCGCCCGCAGCCGCCGCACCAGATCAACCAAAGCTGCCTGCCAACTCGACCGCGCTCGCCGCACCTGCTCAACCACAACTGACTGCCAACTCGACCACTGGTCATCAGCTTCCTCTGCCAGGGTATCGAAGTCGATCGGACAGGCTTGTCAGGCCTCCTCCTCGCCTCACTTTTTCTGTTAAAGACAATTCTGGGGGGCGCATGTGGCGGAGCCACCAAAGGACTCAGAGCGGTTGTACATAATTCCTTTAACAGCAATGTAGTTACTGTCTGTGCCTGTACCTTTAATTACACTGTTTGACTGTACAATGTCTAGTTGCCTTTACAGCGCGGTTTCAACGTGATGACGTCATGCCGTTAGTCACGTGATGCCCCAATGGCGGGAAGAACGTGATGACGTCATGACGTCAGTCTTCTGACCAGAGGATCAGTCCTCGTGGAGCCCTCAAGGAGAGTAGACCTGTAATTGATGTGTTCGAGCAGTTTCCAGCTTAAACTTGTTTCGTTTCATTAAAGTTCATTGTTTTAATTGCCTGAGTCAAACTCAATCTTTTAGATAGGAATCTCCATTCCTACACTGTAACGTTTTATGAATAGACAATCCTATACTTGGGACTCGTGGACTTTTTCAGGAACCATTATTGTTTCAAAGCTTTACCCTATGAGGCAAATGATTACATTGAAGGAATGTGGGTTCCTAACTAAAAGACTGAGTTCTACTCAGGCGATCAAACAAAATGAACTTTAATGAAATGAACAGGCTTTAACAATAAACTGCAGGATAACATTGAATGTAGGTTTTCTCTCTCTGGAGACTCCACGAGGACTGGCCCTGCAGTCCTGTGGCTGACGTCATGACGTCATCACGTTTTCCCGCCAGTCGGGGGTCACGTGATGAACGGCGTGATGTCATCACGTTTTAACCGCGCTGTTAAAGCAACCACACTCTGTACAGTTAAACAGCATAAATAAAGTTACAGACTCAGACTGTAGCTAACATGTTGTTAAAGGAATTATGTACAAATGATCTGAGTCCTTTGGTGGCTCCGCCACATGCGTCCCCCCAGAATTGTCTTTAACAGCAAAAGTGAGCCGCCAATGAGGCCTGACAAGCCTGTCCAAGCGACTTCGGTAACCTGGCGGAGGAAGCTGATGGACGGTGGTCGAGCTGGCGGACGGTTGTGGTTGAGCTGGCGTGGCGAGCGTGGTCGAGTTGGCGAGCGGCTGTGGTTGATCTGGCACGGCGGCTGCGGGTGGTCGGCCACGTTTCGGCGGTTGAGCGACGGCGTCTGGGCGGTCCAGGTCCAGGTGAGCCGGCTTCAATCGGTCCACCGAAATGTGATCTGGTTTTCCTCCGATGTCGACCGAAAAGGATTTGTCTCCTGGTTCGATGACACGGAAAGGACCAGTGTAAGGGGGCTTGAGCGTTGTGGCGGATAAATACATACTCGGCATTCTTCGTGGAAGTTCTGTAAGCCGTGATTTCATGTAGGCACCGGAGCGAAGCATCTGGCCGCTTCCTGGTGGCTGACGAGTTGCTGGGAGGCGGACCATGGCTCTGTGGGAGAAGGGAGGAAATCCCCTGGTACTCGGAGAGGCTGGCCGTAGACGAGTTCAGCTGAGGACAATTGCAGGTCTTCTTTGGGCGCCGTACGAAGACCCAAAAGGACCCATGGAAGTCTGCCCACCCATCCTGCACCTTGAAGACTGGCCCGAAGGGCAGCTTTAAGCGACCTGTGGAAATGCTCGCAAAGGCTGTTCGCCTGTGGATGATAGGCGGTGGTGCGATGAAGTTTGGTGCCGAGCCCCTGAGCTACAGCGTTCCAAAGCTCCGAGGAAATTTGTGGCCCACGGTCGGAAGAAATGTCCGCCGGTACCCCGAAACAGGCAACCCAACAGGAGATGAAAGCTCTAGCGACATCTGCCAAAGTGGTGGAAACCAAAGGAATTGCCTCTGGCTACCTAGTGGTGCGGTCCACCATGGTGAGGAGATGCGTATAACCATGAGAAGGCGGAAGCGGCCCCACAAGGTCCACAGGCACGTGGTCGAAACGACGCTCCGGAACAGCGAACGTAGCCACTGGAGCTTTAACATGACGCTGGACCTTGGCCTTCTGGCAGACTACGCAGGTATTAGCCCAGTCCCAGACATCGAGATGCATACCTTTCCAGACGAACCTCGCTGACATAAGCCGTTGTGAAGCCTTCATCTCAGGGTGCGACAACCCGTGTATGGCATCAAACACCTTCCGGTGCCATGCGACTGGCACGATAGGTCGGGGAACGCCCATGGAGACGTCGCAAAGGAGCGTGGTGCCTGCGGCCTGGAAAGTGACGTCGGTCGCTTGGAAACTAGAGGGGACAGTTCTGTATGATTGGACCTCAGAATCCGAGGCCTGATCTGCAGCCATGAGGGCGTAGTCGATCCCCAGGTGAACCACGTGGACCATTGCACGGGAGAGGCAATCCGCCACCAGGTTGTCCTTACCAGACACATGTTGAATGTCCGTGGTAAATTCGGAAATAAACGTCAGGTGACGTTGTTGACGAGCAGACCACGGTTCGGCGGTCTTGGCCATGGCAAACGTTAGAGGCTTGTGGCCGACATAGCCGTGAAGGGACATCCTTCCAATAAGAACCGGAAATGGCAAATGGCTAGGAAAAGGGCCAGTAACTCCCGATCGAAGGTGCTGTATTTTTTTTCATTTTTCCATAGTTGACGGCTGAAAAACGCCAGCAGTTGCCACGTGCCGTTGACCCACTGCTCTTGAACTGCGCCGATGGTGTAGTCTGACGCGTCCGTGGTAAGGGCGATGGTGGCACCTGGAAGTGGGTGCGCCAGCATGGTTGCGTTGGCCAAGGCGCTCTTGGTGTTAACGAACGCCTGGTCCATCTCGGCTGTCCAGCTGATTCGATCCTTACCGGACTTGCCCTTGAGGGCCCCGTACAAGGGTTGCATAAGCTGAGCCGCCTTAGGGACGAATCGGTGATAGAAGTTGACCATCCCCAGGAACTCTTGCAGGGCCTTGATGGTTGGCGGGCGTGGGAAAGAGGTAACAGCTTCCACCTTCGTCATTAAGGGGACGGCGCCATCTGATGTTATGCTGTGTCCCAAGAAATCGACCTGCTGCAGGCCGAACTGGCACTTGGCCGGGTTGATGATTAAACCGTGCTGGCTGAGGCGTGTAAAGGGGGTACGCAAATGGGAGATGTGCTCTTCCTTGCTAGCACTGGCGATGAGAATGTCGTCAAGGTAGACGAAGATGAAGCTTAGGTCTCGGAGCACGGAGTCCATTAAGCGCTGGAAAGCCTGTGCCACGTTCTTCAAGCCAAATGGCATCCGCAAGAACTCAGACGCCGAAAGGGGTGATGACTGCGGTTTTCAGGACATCTTGTGGGTGCACGGGAACCTGGTGATACCCCCGGACGAGGTCTACTTTAGAAAAGATAGAATTTCCCGCCAAATGGGCCGAGAAATCCTGAATATGCGGGATCGGGTACCGATCAGGAGTAGTGGTGTCATTCAGGCATCAGTAGTCACCGCATGGCCGCTAGCCGCCGCCCGGTTTCGGAACAATGTGGAGAGGCGAAGACCAGGGACTATTGGATCGGCGAATGATCCCAAGCCACTCCATCGTGTCGAACTCCGCTTTCGCAGCCGCAAGCTTGCCGGGCTCAAGCCTTCTAGCCTGCGCATAAACCGGGGAGCCAGTAGTGGTGATATGATGTTCAACACCATGCTTCGTGACCGAGGAGGAGAAAGTGGGCCTTGTCAGCTCCGGAAACTCTCCGAGGAGCCGAGTGAAGTCATCCGGAGGAGGGAAAGCGCAGGCAATAGAGCGTGCCACGGTGGTACCGTGGTAGCACGGAATCGAGTGGAAGGTGGCCGCGTTGATCAACCGGCGGTGCCGGACATTGACGAGGAGGCCGTTGGCACACAGAAAATCTGCCCCTAGGATGGCCTGTGAGACTGTGGCTGTGACGAATTCCCAGCAGAAGCGCTGACCGCCGAAACAGACTTGGAACCGCTGATTTCGGAAAGTTCGAATTGCTGCGCCATTAGCCACCACGAGGGAAAAACCGTGGTTCCCAGCTTGCATATCGAGATTCAACACAGGTAGAATGCTACACTGCGCCCCGGTGTCACAAAGGAAACGTCAACCTGATAGAGAATCGGTGATATAAAGAAGTTTCCCTGTAGATCTGACGGCCATCGCAACCGCGGAGCGCCCGTTAGACCCGGTCCTCCTTCGCCAGGAACGCTGCAGGAGCTTTTTTGGGGGGGGGGGGGAAAACTGCAGGAAGAGCGGCAGCGTCGTGCTTTCGCGCCAAAACGGACGTGGTAGGAGCACCAGCCCGCTGCAGGAGGAGCTGGAACCGCGTCTGTGGGGGATGGGCACCTCGTGGCCGCGCAGCACTGCTGGGTTACAGTGAAAATCTTATCGGCTTCGGCAGCAAGCTCGACGCAGTCTGTAATATCGAATCTGGCTAGGGCAGCCTGTACCTGCTCCGGCATTTGGCAGAGGAAAAGCTCCCGGAAGAGGAAGCATTCCGGTTCAGCACCCAAGAGCGTGAGCATTTGGCTCATGAGCTCAGACGGTTTGGAGTCCCCGAGCCAGGCATCATGATAAGCCGGTGAGCGCGCTCTGACTTCGAGAGCCCGAAGACCTGTAGCAACCGTGCCTTTATCATATCATACTTGCTGTCAGTAGGAGGACTACCGAGGAGGTTGACGTTCCGTGAGGCAGTTGCGCTGTCGAGGGCGGAGGCCACGTAGTAATAACGGGTCTGATCCGCGACGATGTTCCTGATGGCGAACTGGGCTTCAGCCTGGATAAACCAGGCGTCTGGTTGTTGCTCCCAGAACTGTGGCAGTTTCAGAGTCACGGCGTTCGTGTCCATGCTGAAGATCTTCCACGAAAACTGTTCACGAAAGTCGGGGTCACCAATATAGGAACGTGGGTTCCTAACTAAAAGACTGAGTTCTACTCAGGCGATCAAACAAAATGGCCTAGAAATTCAGTTAGGGGCGCCCAGCTGGCTAGCGCCCAAAAGTTAGCGCTGGGCGCGGAGCCATTTGCGACCGTCAGATATTCGGCTTCTGCGCCCCAATCCGGAACCGGGCGCTATTCCAGGGTGTGCCCGCCTCCGCTTGGGGCACTGAAACTGAATTTCAGCGCTCTTGGCGCCGCTGCGCCAGCCGCTGCGGAGCGGCAGGCTGCGGTACTGCAGGCCTCCTCCTTCTCTTAAGGGGGAGCTGCCTGCAACGGGGAGATCGCCGCTGGAGAGTGCTGGCAAATGAGCCCGGCACCTCGGAGAAGTGCCGGGTTCGCGGAAAGCAGCCGGCAATGCCGCGGGGGGGGGGGGGTGGAGGAGGCCGGGGAAGGAGGTGCGGGCAGGCGGCCGCCGAAAAAGCGGCCGGCCGCACCTCCACCTTAAAGCGCCCCACTAAGGCTAGAGTACGACCCTGTTTTCTGGTCGCTGTTTGCGGCCGCTGCGGAAGAGGCGGCTGCAACTAAATATGGGGATCGGGGCGGAACCGGGGCACTGCGCACACCGATGACGTCATCAGTGCCGGCGCAGCGCTAACGGCTACCGCCGCCAATACCGCTGCGCTGAATATCACCGTAAACTCATTTTTGGCGCAGAAGCCCTCTTTAGGCGGTAACTGGCCGCAAAGCTGGCAGCGCCTTAATGAATTTCTAGGCCAATGAACTTTAATGAAATGAACAGGCTTTAACAATAAACTGCAAGATAACATCGAATGTAGGTCTGCTCTCTCTGGAGGCTCCACGAGGACTGCCCCTGCAGTCCTGTGGCTGACGTCATGACGTCATCACGTTTTCCCGCCAGTCGGGGGTCACGTGATGAATGGCGTGACGTCATCACGTTTTAACCGCGCTGTTAAAGCAACCACACTCTGTACAGTTAAACAGCATAAATAAAGGTACAGACTCAGACTGTAGCTAACATGTTGTTAAAGGAATTATGTACAAACGATCTGAGTCCTTTGGTGGCTCCGCCACAACATTGGATTACATAGGATATACAGCACAGAAACAGGCCATTCAGCCCAACCAGTCTATGCTTCACTCGAGCCTCCTTCCTCACCTAACTCTATCAGCATAACCCTCTATTCCCTTCTCCCTCATATGCTTATCTAACTGCCCCTTAAATGTATCTATACTATTCGCTTCAACTGTGGTAGCGAGTTCTACATTCTCACCACTCTCTGGGTAAAGACGTTGCTTCTGAATTCCCTATTTGATTTCTTGGTGACTATCTTATATTGATGGCCTCTAGTTTTGTTTTTCCCCACAAGTGGAACACTCGCTGTATCTACTCTATCAAAACCTTTCATGACTTTAAAGACCTCTATTAGGTCACCCCTCAGCCTTCTCTTTTCAAGAGAAAGGAGACCCAGCCTGTTCATCCTTTCCTGATAGCTATACCCTCGCATTTCTGGTATCATCCTTGTAAATCTTCTCTGCACCCTCTCCAATGCCTCTGTATCCTTCTTATAATATGGCGACCAGAATTGTACGCAGTACTCCAAGTGTGGTCTAACCAAAGTTCGATACAAGTTTAGCATAACTTCACTACTTTTCAATTCTATCCCTCTAGAAATAAATCCTAGTGCTTGGTTTGCTTTTTTAATGGCTTGGTTAACCTGTGTCGATACTTTTAGTGATTTATGTATTTGTACTCTGAGATCCCTTTGCTCCTGTACCCCATTTAGATTCTTATTTTCCAAGTAATAAGTGATCTCCCTATTTTTCTTACCAAAATGTAAAACCTCACATTTATCTGTGCTGAATTTCATTTGCCAATTATATTCCCATTCTGCAAGTTTATTAATTTCTTCCAGTTGCAGTCCTTCTCAGTATTGACTATCCCCCCTAAGTTGGGATTGTCCTCAAATTTAGAAATTGTGTTTTTGATTCCAAAGTCTAAATTGTTAATATAAATTGTGAACAACAGTGGTCCCAGCACTGATCCCTGTGGAACACCACTGCCCACCTTCTGCCACTCTGAACAGCTACACTTTACCCCTACTCTCTGCTTTCTGTCTGGAAGCAAGCTAGCTATCCATTCTGCTACTTAACCCCTGACCCCACATTCCCTGACCTTATTCATTAGTCTATTATATGGTACCTTATCGAAGGCCTTTTGAAAATCTAGATAAATTACATCTACTACATTACCCTTGTCTACTCTCTCTGTTACCTCTTCAAAAAATTCAGTTAGGTTGGTAAAGCAAGACTTTCCCTTTTGAAATCCATGCAGACTATTTCTTATTATATTTTTGGTTTCTAGATGTTCTTTCATTTTCTCGTTTAGTAGGGATTCCATAAATTTTTCTACCGCCGATGTTAAGCTGACTGGTCTATAGTTCCCTGGACATGTTCTATCTCCCTTTTTAAATATAGGTATTACATTAGCTATCCGCCAGTCCTCTGGCACTACACACTACACCTTTTTCTAACGAATTAATAAATATGTGTAGTAATGCCTCTGC
This sequence comes from Somniosus microcephalus, assembly GCF_052327205.1. Classification (NCBI taxonomy): domain Eukaryota; kingdom Metazoa; phylum Chordata; class Chondrichthyes; order Squaliformes; family Somniosidae; genus Somniosus; species Somniosus microcephalus. The sequence goes on from NC_140997.1 coordinate 134,652,326, forward strand.
TACCTCTTCCCTAGATTCTTTTAAAATGCGCGGATGTAATCCGTCCGGACCAGGGGTTTTATCCTCTTTGAGTTTCATTAACTTATTTAATATTACATTATATAGGATTACATAGGATATACGGCACAGAAACAGGCCATTCAGCCCAACCAGCCCATACCAGCGTTTATGCTCCACATGAGCCTCCTCCTGTCTTTCCTCATCTAAATCTATCAGCATAACCCTCTATTCCCTTCTCCCTCATATGCTTGTCTAGCCTATCTTATATTGTTGGCCTCTAGTTATTCTCTTCCCCACAAGTGAAAACATTCTCACTGTATCCACTCTATCAAAATTTTTCATAATTTTAAAGACCTCTATTAGGTCACCCCTCAGCCTTTTTTCAAGAGAAAAGAGACCCAGCCTGTTCATCCTTTCCTGATATGTATACCCTCACACTTCTGGTATCATCCTTGTAAATCTTCTCTGCACCCTCTCCAGTGCCTCTATATCCTTTTTATAATATGGCGACCAGAACTGTACGCAGAACTCTTAAGTGTGATCTAACCAATTTTCGATACAGGTTTAGCATAACTTCCCTACTTTTCAATTCTATCCCTCTAGAAATAAACCCTAGTGCATGGTTTGCTTTTTTTATGGCCTTGCTAACCTGTGGTGCAACTTTTAGTGATTTGTGTATTTTTACTCCTAGATCCCTTTGTTCCTCTACCCCACCTAGACTCCCACCCTCCAAGTGATAATTGACCTCCCTATTCTTCCTACCAAAATGTAATACCTTGTGGCGACACGCCACCACTGGACACAATCCGCTCACGGCGGTATGGACAGTTTAAGCAGACGCCCCCAACCGGGGGCCCTTTCCTCCAGCAACTTGTTTCCCACAGGGACAGGCTGCCGGGAGCACTTCCTGTCTGGGGAGTATTTAAGTCAGGCGCGGGCTCTTCCAGTTCCTGTTTTGCCATGAGGCTGAAATAAAAAGCTGTTCTGATTTACTAGCTCTGGCCTCGACTCCCACGTTTGCCATGGTATCTCAACACTGGTGACCCCGACGCTCAGGACGAATCCTAAGCTAGCATGGCGGACACAAACGCAGTCACGGTTAAATTACCAGACTTTTGGGAAAACTTGGCCGAAGCCTGGTTCGTTCAAGCCGAGTCCAGATTCCGGCTGAAAGGCATCACAGGCGACACCACGAAGTACGACTACCTCGTCTCCTCGCTCACGTACGCTACCGTCCCCAAAGTTTGGGCAGCGCTGCAGGACCCACCACAGACTGGCAAGTACGAACATCTGAAGGCTGCGCTCCTTAAAAAATTTCAAACGTCCTCTTACCGGCGCCACTGCCAACTCCTTGACCTCCCCGGTCTCGGTGACGCCTCACCATCAGATCTGCTTTCCCACATGCTGTCCCTCGCGGACGACAAGCCCCCCGGCGCCCTCTTTCGCACGCTTTTCATTCGGCAGCTTCCCGCCAGCATCCGCCCGCTCATTGTGGAGTCCGGCTCCACGGACCTGAATGACATAGCAGAAAAGGCCGACCGGCTGCTCTCTGCACAGTCCGCGCGCGACGTCACGCCCGACCTCGCGGCAACGACCACGCGGTCTCCCCGGCCCACCAGGCCCGCCCGCCCTACCACTCCGGGCCACTGTTACTACCACACCCGCTTTGGCACTAAGGCCCAACGCTGCACACCACCGTGTACCTTCAATTCCCCCCCCCCGCACCGGCCCCCGCGATGGCCGTGGGGCAAAAGGGGCCTCTACTGTACGTCACTGACGACAGAACCAACCGCCGATTTCTGTGCGACACAGGGGCCCAGCACACCACCACCCCTGACCGATACCCGGTGCCTCACATCCAGGACTTCTCGGCCCGACTGGCCGGACGAACCGTCTTTTCCAAAGTTGACCTGGTGCGCGGTTACCACCAAGTCCCCGTACACCCCGCGGACATCCCCAAAACGGCCGTCATCACCCCATTCGGCCTGTTCGAGTTCCTGAGGATGCCCTTCGGCCTCAAGAATGCAGCCCAGGCTTTCCAGCGCCTTATGGACTCGGTCCTGCGGGACCTGAACTTCCTATTCGTCTATCTAGATGACATTCTCGTGGCCAGCTCCTCCAAACAGGAACACCTCGAACACCTTCGCGTCCTGTTCGGGCGCCTAGCCCAACATGGGCTCATCCTCAGCCCGGCGAAGTGCCAATTCGGCCTAACCGAGATCGATTTTCTCGGTCACCACATCACCCCTGCTGGGGCCGTCCCCCTGCCCAACAAGGTGCAGGCCGTCCAGCAGTTCCCCCGCCCCACAACCATCAAGGGCCTCCAGGAGTTCCTCGGGATGGTGAACTTCTACAACAGGTTCATCCCCAGAGCTGCAGCCCTCATGAAGCCCTTATACGACTCCCTCCGAGGTAAATCCGGCAAGATGGCCGTAGCCTGGACCACTGACACGTCAGCCGTCTTCGATGCCACCAAAAACGCGCTCGCCGACGCCACTCTGCTCGCGCACCCGAGGACCGACGCCCGGGTCGCGCTCACCATCGACGCCTCCGACCACGCGGTCGGGGCCGTGTTCGAGCAGTGGGTTAATGGCGCGTGGCAGCCACTTGCCTTCTACAGCCGCCAACTGCGCCCCCCGGAGGTCAAATACTCCACTTTCGACCGCGAGCTTCTCGCGCTCCACCTGTCGGTCCGCCATTTCAGGTTCCTCCTGGAAGGCCGCCCCTTCACCGCGTACGTGGATCACAAGCCACTCACATACGCGATGGCCAAGCACACCGAACCCTGGTCCGCTCGGCAGCAACGCCAGCTCGCGGCCGTGTCCGAGTTTACCACGGACATCCAGCATGTCTCCGGTAGAGACAACGTTGTCGCCGACTGCCTTTCCCGTCCCGCCATCTGCGTGAATCACCTCGCGGTCGACTACGCGCAACTAGCAGCGGCCCAGCTCACGGACCCAGACCTCCTCTCGGCGGCTACCAGCCTGCCAGGGCTACGCCTAGCCAAGGTCGCGCACGGGCCCGAAGCCACGGCAGTTACTTGCGACATCACACTCAGCCAACCCAGGCCGGTCGTCCCTGAAACCTGGCGCCGCCGCGTCTTCGACGCACTCCACGGGCTGTCCCACCCGGGTTCCCGCGCGTCCGTCAAACTCCTCTCCCAGCGTTTCGTCTGGCGCGGCCTCAGCAGAGATGTTCGGACTTGGGCCACCTCCTGCCTCGCCTGCCAACGGGCTAAGGTACAACGGCATACAAAAGCACCCCTGGGAGACTTCGAGGTACCCAGCCGCCGCTTCGACCACGTACACGTCGACATCGTCGGGCCCCTGCCGCCATCGCAAGGCCAGACTTATCTCCTCACGATGGTCGACCGCTACACACGCTGGCCTGAGGCAGTGCCGCTGACCTCCACCACCACAGCCGACATCGCCAGGGCGTTCGTTAACACCTGGGTAGCGAGGTTCGGCGTACCGGCCGACATAACCTCTGACAGAGGCGCCCAGTTCACCTCCGAACTCTGGACGGCCACAGCACGCAACCTCGGTGTGACGCTCCACCGAACCACGGCATACCACCCGCAGGCCAACGGGCTTTGTGAACGCTTCCACCGGTCACTCAAGGCCTCACTCCGCGCCAGCCTGCGGGACAGTACCTGGACTGACCGCCTACCGTGGGTACTACTAGGCCTACGCACCGCGGTCAAAGAAGACCTCCAGTCCTTGGCAGCGGAGTTAGTCTACGGACAACCGCTGCGCGTCCCAGGCGAATTCCTTCCGGAGGCTACCACGCTTTGGTCGGCCGACCAGCAGCGGCTCAACTTTTTCTCTTCCGCTCAGCAGTTCGCCCCACTCCCAGTCAACCGACACGGCGAACTCGCACCTCACGTTCCGCCAAATTTACAGCAGGCGCGCTTCGTCTTCGTGCGACACGACGCGCACCGCGGACCCCTGCGACCCCCGTACGACGGACCGTACGAAGTACTACAAACCAGGGACAAGGTCTTCAAGCTGCGACTCGGCGACAGGGTCGAGACAGTCTCCATCGACCGGCTCAAACCAGCACACACAGAACCAGGGGAACAGGTCCCCGTGGCCCGGCCTCCAACTAGAGGCCGTCCCGCCAGCAAGCCAGCATAGCCGGCGGCGAACCGCCAGGCCCCGACAACTAGACCGGCGATCACGCAGAGCCGCTGCGGCAGAACCATCAGACCACCCTCACGACTCGTCCACTCCTCCTAAGCGGATTCTGGGGGGAGCTCTGTGGCGACACGCCACCACTGGACACAATCCGCTCACGGCGGTACGGACAGTTTAAGCAGACGCCCCCAACCGGGGGCCCTTTCCTCCAGCAACTTGTTTCCCACAGGGACAGGCTGCCGGGAGCACTTCCTGTCTGGGGAGTATTTAAGTCAGGCGCGGTCTCTTCCAGTTCCTGTTTTGCCATGAGGCTGAAATAAAAAGCTGTTCTGATTTACTAGCTCTGGTCTCGACTCCCACGTTTGCCGCGGTATCTCAACAACCTAACATTTATCTGTGTTGAACTTCATTTGCCATTTATATGCCCATTCTGCAAATTTATTAATGTCGTCCTGTAATTTGTTGCAGTCCTCCTCAGTATTGACAAACCCCCCCCCCCCAATTTGGTGTCATCCGCAAATTTAGAAATTGTGTTTTTGATTCCAAAGCCTAAATCGTTAATGTAAATTGTGAACAGCAGTGGTCCCAGCACTGATCCTTGTGGAACACCACTACTCACCTTCTGCAACTCTGAATAGCTACCCTTTACTCGTACTCTCTGCTTTCTGTTCTAAAGCCAGCCAGCAATCCATTCTGCTACTTGCCCCCTGACTCTGCATTCTCTGACCTTGTTCATCAGTCTATTATGGGGTACCTTATCGAAGGAAACAAGAGAAAAAAAAATATAAAGAAATACAGGGGCCAATTTATGGTCTGAAATTGTTGAACTCGATGTTGAGTCCAGAAGGCTGTAAAATGCCTAATCGAAAGATGAGGTGCTGTTCCTCGAGCTTACGTTGAGCTTCGTTGGAACAGTGTAAGAGGCCGAGGACGGAGAAATCAGAGTGGGAGTGGAGCAGAGAATTAAGTTTTTTTCCTCTTGTTTCCTCACATGGTAGCTGTTAATTTTGCTGCCATCATCATTCAAACATCATCTAGAGCCATCTTTTGTTTCTTAACTTGTCCCATTACCTCTCCTTTTGCCTTGCACTATCATCCATTTTGTCAGTCAATTTCTCCTGCCTTCCATCCTATCACAGACCTTCCCTTTGTTCTTTCCTCCCCTCTTCCCTGCCCCTGCTTAAAAACCTCTCTTCCCTAACCTTTTCCAGTTCTGACGAAGGGTTCGACCCAAAACGTTGACTCTGTTTCTCTCTCCTCAATGCTGCCTGACTTGCTGAGTGTTTCCAGCACTTTCTGTTGATATTTTTGAGTCTGTACCATGTTCCATGGGCCAAAAAATCAGACAATGATGAATATGAAAGAGCACGAAGACTCCTGGCTAAAGCTAGGAGCAGTGCTCCTACTGCAAGAGTATTCATGAGATCTGTGAAATTTGAGTTTTAAATGTTATGATGGTTCAGTGGGTTAGACACTGGGCTTTCACCGACTTTCACTAACTATAAGGTCGTGCATGAAACGAGTCCCTGGCCAATTTGTAGTCGGCACAGATGCATTTAAGTTTCTCTGTGATCCATTTTTCATTTATTGCTGCCAGTCAGTTAGAAATGGTTAAAATGTAAATCTCACCAGAATAGTAATACGCTGACAGCACTTATTTGGCTTAGCTGTGCGCACACTAGTGGTGAGAGCTGAAAACTCTGTGTAGATGAAATTTAAAGGAATTCTTCAGTTCAATGGAAGAGGCACAACAGGACATAAATACTTGCAGCTTTTGTAAAAAACTCAAAAATAGTGTCCGTCCATTGCCACCCTTTGCCAAGGCGGAAGGGGTACAGGGCTAAGAATTGACAAGCAAATATAAAGGAAAAAGGAAACCTATGAGTCTGTAGGTAAGCGACGGAGCAGCTTAACCCCCAACCCCCTGTTGCATGGCTTCTAAAATGGAGTTGGTACTACATGAAATGCTTACAAGGAGTACGGCACCACTGCCAAATGTCAGCATTGCACCATCCACATAGGTCAGCATTGCATCATCCCCATAGGTCAGCATTCCACCATCACCGTAGATTTTCATCGCACCATCTTCATAGATCAGCATTGCACCAAGTTGGACAGCCCAACTGACTGTGTTTGGCTGTACCAGCCCCCTGCCAGTTTCCTTGTGGCAGACAGCACAGTCCGCATTGACTGTCTGCTGAGCTAGAGCCAATGGTGACATTTACTCATGATCATTGTAAGGAAAATGTGGCAAGGCCTGAAGATATAGTTGGTAGCGCCGTGGCTGGTATATCCTATCAAGCTGTGGAGGATGTTGATCACACTGCTTCTTTCTGGCAGCACATATTGTGATTGGGGTGCGTGTGAAGAACAGTTAGTCGGGCATTTCACACACATCTGCGCCACCAGGCCTGCTGTTACAACCTTCCTTAAGAATTGGAGTCTCGAATTGAATTAACCATAAGCCAAAATGAGGTATCACCTGTTTATTACAGGTGAGATCCTCCTGAGCTCATTCTCAGGCTCATTGAAAGCGCGCATCAGGCATAAATGATGTAGAAACCTAGCGTTGCCGATCTGCCCAGGAATCGGCACACCTGGGTTGTACAAGACAAGACGTAGGGAACAGCAGCATAGTGGTTAAGTTACTGGACTAGTAATCCACAGGCCTGGACTAAAGACCTGGCAACGCGAGTTCAAATCCCAGCACGGCAGCTGGGGAATTTAAATTCAATTAAATAAATCTGGAATAAAAAGCTAGTATCAGTAATGGTGACCATGAAACTACCGGATTGTTGTAAAAACTCATTTGGTTCACTAATGTCCTTTAGGAAAGGAAATCTGCCGTCCTTACCTGGTCTGGCCTATATGTGACTCCAGACCCACAGCAATGTGGTTGACTCTTAACTGCCCTCTGAAATAGCAAGCCACTCAGTTGTAACAAACCGCTACGAGAAACAATAATAAGAATAAACCCGGACGGACCACCCGGCATCGACCTAGGCACCGGCTTTGGACACGACAACAGCACCCAGCCCAGTCGACCCGGCAAAGTCCTCCACACTAACATCTGGGGGAATTGTGCCAAAATTGGGAGAGCTGTCCCACAGACTAGTCAAGCAACAGCCTGACATAGTCATACTCACAGAATTATACCTTTCAGCCAATGTCCCAGACTCCACAATCACCATCCCCATTCCTGGGTATGTCCTGTCCCAGCATCAGGACAGACCCAGCAGAGGTAGCGGCACAGTGGTATACAGCCGGGAGGGAGTGACCCTGGGAGTCCTCAACATTGACTCTGGACCCCATGAAGTCTAATGGCTTCAGGCCAAGCATGGGCAAGGAAGCCTCCTGCTGATTACCACCTACCGCCCTCCCTCAGCTGACGAATCAGTATTCCTCCATGTGGGACACCATTGAAGGTAGCAAGGGCACAGAATGTACGCTGGGTGGGGGACTTCAATATCCATCACCAAAAATGGCTCGGTAGCACCACTACTAACCGAGCTGGCCGAGTCCTGAAGAACATAGCCGCCAGACTGGGCCTGCAGCAGGTGATGAGAGAACTAACACAAGGGAAAAACCTACTTGACTTCGTCCTCACCAATCTACCTGTCACAGATGCATCTGTCCATGACAGCATTGGTAGTAGTGACCACCGCACAGTCTTTGTGGAAACGAAATCCCATTTTCAAGGACACCCTCCATCGTGTTGTGTGGCACTATCACCATGCTAAATGGGGTAGATTCAGAACCGATCTAGCAGCTCAAGACTAGGCATCCATGAGGTGCGATGGGCCATCAGCAGCAGCAGAATTGTATTCCACCACAATCTGCAACCTCATGGCCTGGCATATTCCTCACTCTACCACGACCATCAAGCCAGGGGGCCAACCATGGTTTAATGAGTACAGAAGAGCATGCCAGGAGCAGCACCAGACGTACCTAAAAATGAGGTGCCAACCTGGGGTAGCTGCAACACAGGACTATATGCATGCTAAACAGCGGAAGCAGCATGCTATAGACGGAGCTAAGCAATTCCCACAATCAACAGATCAGATCAAAGCTCTGCAGCCCTGTCACATCCAGTTATGAATGGTGGTGGACAATTAAACAACTAACAGGAGGAGGAGGCGGCTTCATGAATACCCCCATCCTCAATGATGACGGAGCCCAGCACACAAGTGCCAAAGACAAGGCTGAAGCGTTTGCAGCCATCTTCAGCCAGAAGTGTCAAGTGGATGATCCCTCTCGGCCTCACCACCATCACAGAAGCCAATCTTCAGACAATTCGATTCACTCCATGTGATATCAAGAAACGGCTGAGCGCACTGGATAGAGCAAAGGCTATGCGCCCCGACAACATCCCGGCTATCGTGCTGAAAACTTGTATCCAGAACTAGCTGCGTCTCTAGCCAAGCTGTTCCAGTACAGCTACAACACTGGCATCTACCCGACAATGTGGAAAACTACCCAACTATGTCCTGTCCACAAAAAGCAGGACAAATCCAATCCGGCCAATTACCGCCTCAGCAGTCTACTCTCAATCATCAGCAAAGTGATGGAAGGTGTCATTGACAGTGCTATCAAGCAGCACTTGCTCACCGATACTCAGTTTGGGTTCCACCAGGACCACTCGGCTCCAGATCTCATTACAGCCTTGTTCCAAACATGGAAAAAAGCTGAATTCCAGAGGTGAGGTGAGAGTGACTGCCCTTGACATCAAGGCACATTTGACCAAGTTTGACATCAAGGAGCCCTAGTAAAGTTGAAGTCAAAGGGAATCGGGGAAAACTCTCCACTGGTTGGAGTCATACCTAACACAAAGGAAGATGGTTGTGGTTGTTGGAGGTCAATCATCTCAGCCCCAGGATGTCACTGCAGGAGTTCCTCAGGGCAGTGTCCTAGACCCAACCATATTCAGTTGCTTCATTAATGAACTTCCATCCATCATAAGGTCAGAAATGGGGATGTTCGCTGATGACTGCACAGTGTTCAGTTCCATTCACAACTCCTCAGAAAATGAAGCAGTCCATGTCCGCATGCAGCAAGACTGGGACGACATTCAGGCTTGGGCTGATAAGTGGCAAGTAACACTCGCACCACACAAGTGCCAGGCAGTGACTATCTCCAACAAGTGAGAATCTAACCACCTTCCCCAACATTCAACGGCATTACCATCGCCGAATACCCCACCATCAATGTCCTGAGGGTCACCATTGACCAGAAACTTAACTGGACCAGCCACATAAATACTGTGGCAACAGGAGCAGGTCAGAAGCTAGGTATTCTGTGGTGAGTGTCTCACCTTCTGACTCCCCAAAGTTTTTCCACCATCTACAAGGCACAAGTCAGAAGTGTGATGGAACACTCTCCACTTGCCTGGATGAGTGCAGCTCCAACAACACTCAAGAAGCTTGACACCATCCAGGACAAAGCAGCTCACTTGATTGGCACCCCATTCACCATCTTAAACATTCACTTCCTCCACCACTGGCGCACCGTGAATGCAGTGTGTACCATCTACAAGATGCACTGCAGCAACTGGCCAAGGCTTCTTCGGCAGCATCTCCCAAACCCATGGCCTTTACCACCTAGAAGGACAAGGGCAGCAGGCGCATGGGAACACCATCACCTGCAAGTTCCCCTCCAAGTTACGCACCATCCTGACTTGGAAATATATCGCCATTCCTTCATCGTCACTGGGTCAAAATCCTGGAACTCCCTCCCTAACAACATTGTGGGAGTACCTTCACCACAAGGACTGTAGCGGTTCAAAAAGGCGGCTCACCACCACTTTCTCAATGGCAATTAGGGATGGGCAATAAATGCTGGTCTTGGCAGCAACGCCCACATCCCACAATGAATTTTAAAAAACTTGGCCACTCCTTTTAGGCAAATTAACTATCAACAAAAAATTTAAATTACTATCTTTATTCTGATTTCAGATAAGTTACCAAAGGCTACAATGCCAATTCATTTCAGTTAACAATCAAAACCGCAAAAATGGGACTTCAGTGACAAATGGATGGACTAGAACTCTTAAGATAATACTAGCTGATCAAACGGGAAATTGCTTATGGGTAGTTGGGATGGAGCACAGTTGACATTATTATGTCCGTGTGTAATTGAGACACGGACTGCAGGAGTAGGTTACAACAGGTGTTTACTGAGTGGAGACAAAACTGGAACTACTATGCAAAGTTACTACACAGGCTTATATACAGGGGTGGTCACTACTGGTACTGCAGTATACAGGGGCTGCAGAATATAGTCCCTTCTGCAAAGTACATACAATACAATTCCTCCCCTTTTAGCTAAACAGTACATAACATTCGATTAATAATTAAATAACATATTTACAATTACAGTTGCTAGATACATTAGCTGAAGTTAAGCAATTATAAGTTCAGTCTTTGAGGAGGCTTCCTGATTCTGTCTGGATAACGCCTCTTTGGGGTATCAGGTTCTTCTGGCAAAGTTGATTCGGGATCAACGTCGTTGTTTGGTTCGTCTGCTTCCAATATCACCGATTCTGAGGTAGATGCAATTGGTACTTCGGTTTCATCACCAGGTGTATCGGATCGTGGTGTGGAATTGACGTTTTCCAGTGACTCTAGAATCTGGTCAGCATGGCGTCTTACAATGCTCTCTCCAACATCCACGGTATACATTAGGGGTCCTTGCCGTGTGCAGTTCGTTCCTGGCTGCCATTTCTCTGTGTGGTAGTCCCGGGCCAAAACTGGTTGACCTATCTTAAAACTCCTGGTCGGCCTTTCATTCATATTCTGAAACTGCCTGTTCTCCACATCTCTTCTGATGTTTGGCTTAACCAAATCCAAGCGGCATTGTAGTCTTCGATTGAAGAACATCATGGCTGGAGTTTGGTTGGTAACCGCATGTGTCGCATTCCGGTAGGCAAACAAGAAGTTATCCACCTTGTGTTGTAGGGGTATGTCTTCATTACACATTGCCTTGATAGCCTTCTTGAATGTTTGAACGAACCTCTCAGCCAATCCATTGGTGGCTGGATGATATGGGGCGGATGTGTAATGCTTAACACCATTGTTCTTTAAGAACCTCCGGAACTCTTCAGACACAAACTGTGGTCCATTGTCGGAGCAAATCTGTTCAGGCAGCCCATTTCTGGCGAATATGGTTCGTAAGACTGTGATAGTTTTTTCTGTGGTGGTTGAGGACATTTTTATTACCTCTGGCCACTTTGAATGTGCATCCACCGCAATTAAAAACATCGAGTCCATAAATGGACCAGCAAAATCAATGTGCACCCTTTGCCATGCAGATGAGGGCCACTCCCATGGATGTAGAGGGGCTTGTGGTGGGGCGTTTTGGACATTCTGGCATCCTGTACAGCTCTTGGTCATCTCTTCGATTTCTCTATCGATTCCCGGCCACCACACAAACGCTCTGGCTAAGTTCTTCATTTTTACCCCTCCCAGATGACCCTCATGAAGCTCATTGAGCACTCTACCCTTCAATTTGGGTGGAATTACTACTCTGGATCCACACATCAAGGTTCCTCTGCACACTGACAGCTGTTCTCTTCTCGGCGAGAATGCTAGCAACAGTGGTTCGCCATGTGCTGGCCATCCCTTCACCATTAAATCATAGACCCTGGAGAGTGTCGGGTCATTTCGTGTTTCCTTTTCTATGTTTGCATTCGTCACAGGTAGACATTCGACTATGGTCGAGTGGAATATCTCCACAGGATCCACTGCAGGTGCTTCTTCCACCGTCGGCAACGGTAGGCGTGACAATCCATCAGCATTCCCATGCTGTTTAGTTCCTTTGTACTCGATGTCATATTGGTGTGCCCCTAGGAAAAGGGACCACCTCTGTAGCCGTTGTGCTGTCATTATCGGGACGCCCTTCTTAGGGTTGAAAATGGAGACAAGAGGTTGATGATCAGTTAGTAGAGTAAATTTCTGACCGTGCAGGTAGTGATTGAACTTCTTCACCCCCCACACCAGGCTGAGGGCCTCTCTGTCAATCTGGGCGTAATTACGTTCGGCTGAAGTTAACGAGCGTGACGCAAAAGCTATCGGCCTCTCTGAACCATCAAGGAGTTTATGTGACAGTACCGCTCCAATGCCGTAGGGAGACGCATCACACGCCAGTCTTATCGGTAGTGATGGGTTGTAGTGAGCCAATACTTCTCTTGAAGTGATTAGGTCTTTACTCTTCTGAAAGGCCCGCTTACATTCATCGCTCCATTTCCAAGCTACTCCAGTTTGTAGTAGGGCGTTCAGTGGGTGCAGAATTGTGGACAAATTCGGCAAAAACTTATGGTAGTAATTCACCAATCCTAGGAATGACCTCAGTTGCGACACATTTTCAGGCGCTGGAGCCTTAACTACCGCTTCAATTTTGTCAGGGAACTTATGTAACCCCTCTTCATCAATCGCGTGGCCACAATACAATATCTGTTTCTTAAAAAACTCGCACTTGGGGCGATTGGCTCGTAGCCCATGTTCTCTTAGTCTAGTGAGCACCTGCTCTAGGTTGGCAAGGTGTTCACTGTCATTTTCACCTGTCACTAGGATGTCGTCCAAGTAACACTGGGTCCCCGGAATCCCTTGCAGGACTTGTTCCATTGCTCTTTGCCATATCGCTGGAGCTGATGCTACTCCGAATACCAGTCGATTATACTGGTAAAGACCTTTGTGAGTGTTTATTGTGAGATACTTCCTCGAGGATTCTTCAACCTCCATCTGCAAATATGCTTGTGCTAGGTCAATTTTTGTAAAACGCTTCCCTCCAGATAGTGAGGCGAAAATATCTTCTATCCTCGGAAGAGGATACTGTACTGTGTGAAGGACTGGGTTCACCGTCACCTTGAAGTCCCCACAGATGCAAACCTTCCTTGGCTCCTCAGACTTATTGTTTAACATTTTTTTCATGGCAGGAACGATGGGTGTCGCCCACTCGCTCCAGTCTACCTTAGATAACACACCTGCATTCTCCAGATTCTCCAGCTCTGCCTCGACAGCTGGGCGAATTGCATACGTTACCGGTCTTGCTTTGAAAAACTTGGGGATTGCATTCTCTTCTATTTTTATCGAGGCGGTTACGCCTTTAAGAGTTCCCAGTTCTTGATGAAATACCTCTTTAGCGTTAGCTAAGATTTTTGACAATCGTCCAGGTGTGACGTCGTCATCCTTTTTACCAACCACAGTCAGTGCCTGAATGGAGTGCCAGTCTAAACTTATCTTTCTGATCCATTCACATCCCAATAATGGTGGTCCACCATCTTGCAGTATGTACAGATACAATTTCTGTATTTCTTTGCCGTTGTATTCGACAGGCACCCTTATTTTCCCTCTGGGGTATACTTTCTGCCCTGCATACGTCGTCAAGACAATGGATGTCTCTTTCAAGGGTATATGTGAGAATAGCCGCTCGTAGTCTCGTCGATTCATGATGGTCAGGGCTGATCCTGTATCCAATTCCATTTTAACTTGGGACCCTGCTATCGTGAGGGTGACCCAAATGGTTCGGTGATCCTCTTTCGCGATTACGTTGTGAAGTTTGAGACAGCTTAGTCTCTTGTTCCCGGATTCACTATCGCTCTTCTGGTCTTCGGAACTACTGTCCATCATCTTTTGTACTTTCCTGTACTGTTCCTTAGTAGCCTTTTTGTTGTTGTTAGTCTTCTTTCCAGACCTGCAAACTCGTGCAATGTGTCCCATCTTTCCGCATTGCCTGCATATTTTGTCCTTGGACCAGCAGTCCTTCTGGTCATGGGTTGTTCTGCCGCAGCGATAACATTTTTCAAATCCCCGTGTCATTTCATGGGTGCCGTATTCCTGTGGCTTTTGCTGTATTTCCGCAGCTCCCCTTGCTGCTGCTTCATGCGATACTGCCAAGCTGAAAGCCTTATCCAGCGTCAGCTCTTTCTCTGAGAGTAACCTCTTCTGGGTTCCTTCACTCAGGAGTCCACAGACAAATTTGTCCCGTAGAGTGTCTGTCAGTCCTGCTCCGAACTGGCAGCGCTTTGATAGCTTGCATAGTTCTGTGAGGTAATCAGCATTGCTCTCATCTTTATGCTGATTTCTCCTGTGGAATTTAAATCTTTCTGCTATCAGCAGCGGTGTAGGATTTAGGTGTTCCTGTAGGCTATCAACAATTTCGTTAAAACTCTTCGCCATCGGTTTGGCTGGAGTGATCAGGTTCCGCAATAGGCCGTACGTTCTTGCGCCCATTAAGTTTAGTGGTACTGATGCCTTTTTCTCATCGGCTACTTCATTTGCCTTGCAAGATACTTCGACTCTTTCCACATACGTGGTCCAGTCTTCTATTGCATTATCGAAGGCAGTGATATTGCCAGTCTTCGGCATCTTGGAAATCTAAGATGGCGCCTCCTGCGCTTTGCCTTCTTCCCCGATTTAACAAAATGGCGCCTCCCGCGCTTTGCCTTCTTCCCCGCTGGATTAAGATGGCGCCTCCCGCGCTTTCTGTCTTCTCCGCTGCTGCTAGCGCTGTTGCTGGCGTTTTTATGCCTTGATGGCGACGCCCTATGGTCTTCGCGCACTTCCCCCCCGCGCTGCTGCTAACGCTGCTCCCCGCGGTCCCCGTGGCAAACTGCAGCTCCTCGCGGCTTTCTGCGCTTCTGATTTCTTTTATTTTCCCTTCGTCAGATCAAACCCTACGGGACACTTTCCTCCCTCTTCTCGGGTCTGTACGCTGCCCGGCTTCGTAGCACCGGCTGCGCCCTGTGTGCTCCACCCTCTCTCTCTCTCTCTCCTCTTCCCGACAACGCTGCTCGGCCCCGTTGAAAAGCCACCCGATCGAGCCCTAGCCCGCCGCAGCCCAGGAAAGATCAGTGTACTACCTGCCACCAGCCCGATTAGCTGGAACACCATAGACAGTATAACCAAGCCCCGCTCTCGACTGCCTCTCCTGCAAATCTTCAACTCCGATGAATCAGAGGCGGCTGTCCACGGTCGACGCCAGTTTCTTCTGTTTGTTTTTTTCTTTCTTCCTTCTGGCCTCGACCTCCAACAACTTCGCTTCAGGGATGGATCCCCATGAGGTGGTGCAGAACTGTAGGTAAGTTCAGATCTGCTCGTCGCCAGTATTATGTCCGTGTGTAATTGAGACACGGACTGCAGGAGTAGGTTACAACAGGTGTTTACTGAGTGGAGACAAAACTGGAACTACTATGCAAAGTTACTACACAGGCTTATATACAGGGGTGGTCACTACTGGTACTGCAGTATACAGGGGCTGCAGAATATAGTTCCTTCTGCAAAGTACATACACTACAGACATGTTTAGCTATAATCTGGTTTGTCCTATATTAAGGCTATTACTCAGGTAATTCATGCGGGAAAATAGTCTAAATAGGGACATCCTGATATCATAACAAACTAGTTGCTGATGCAAGTATTTTTTTAGATTGGCAGCTACTCAGCCTCTCTCCTTGGGGAGAAGTTAGGTTACATCAAAGTCAGAAAATACCAGCTTCATTTAGTCTAGTTTTACAAAGGATGCCTAATTGTGATTTGTTGGTGTTTTATACATCAAAAGCATAACGCACTTGTCTCAAAACTTGTCACAGATCTCCCTCGTCATTGCTCACAGTAAATTGGAGAAGTATTATACTATGTAATGCACAAAATATTATGCTGTTGAGGTGAAGCTGTGTTAAAGCTAGAATGTCTCTTTAAAGCTAGAAAGTCTTAATTACGATGGGTAAAAAAATCTGGAGGTCGCTCAAGGTTTAATTGTCTGGTCAGGCAAATTTGCAGATTAGAGTGTGCTAGACAGTTTCAGGCTGGAGCCGAGGAGCACCCAGCATTGTAAGATTGCTTTGCATCTGTATCAAAGTGTGATGCCTTGAAGTGCAACATCTGAATTGTAACATTTGTGTGCACAGACACACTGAGCAGAGCTATCAGCTTTGGCGGGGGTATAACCGGCGGCCGATCTCATATTTTACGCCCCTGGCAGAGTGGAAGGTCCCAGCGACTGTTTTGGTATATTGTAGGAACATAGGAACAGGAGTAGGCCATTCAGCCCCTCGAGCCTGTTCCATCATTCAATTAGATCATGGCTGATCTGTATATTAACTCCATCTTGGTTCCATAGCCCTTAATAACCTCACTTAACAGAAACCTATTAATCTCAGTTCTGACATTTTCAATTGACGTAGCCTCAAGATATGGAAGATATAAATGTACCTGTGAACTTGCAAAGTTAGTTACTAGGTCTAGTTTTTAATCAAAGGAGCTTCTTCAGACCTTCATGTGATACTAGTTTCTGTGCCGCCTTTCAATAAAAGAAAGAAGCCTAGAAATTATCCTGATTGAGTTTGTGTTATTGCTACTGCCTCTGTTAAATAAATTAAACATTCCTATGCTAATATCACACAGAGAGTAATTTCTAGCCTATATTATCAGTATTCCTAATCAACAGATTGAAGACTGTACTGTTTTGTCTCTCCCCACAAGGCGCTGTGCATTGGGCCAACAGGAACTGGAAAGACCCTCACTGTCTCTGACAAGCTTCTTAAAAAGATGGCTCCCGATTACATCTCTCATTTTCTGATATTTTCAGCTCGTACATCTGCTAATCAAACACAGGACTTCATTGACAGTAAACTCGATAAGAGGTGAGTTTGTGGGTAAGCAGCTGTCAGTGCTATAGAGCTGGAAGAGTTCAGCAGCTTCTGACAGCCCAGTGATCCTTCAGACAAGTGATAGCTTCTAAAACCATAGACCACCAACTGGATGTTAGAAACCCTAGTTAGATTTTCCAATATTTTTTGGCAGCACCACCTTCAGAGTACTGAGGATGAATGCATTGTCTTTGAATAAGTGTGTACCTGATCCAAGCATTATATTTCACTGCATTACAATTATGCCCATCATTGTATGTTGAATTATGTATCAGTCAGTGTAAGATTCGCAAAATGTCCACATTTCCCCCAAAGGTTTTATTATTAATAAAAGGGACCCTGCATGGACATTTTAAAAAGGGTACCCAAAGATGGCGTCCGCACCTCGTGACCAAAAGCCTGCAAGATTTTAAAAGCTTGGACTCTGTGGCACAAGCAGCTTTTGGGGAAATCGAAACCTAAAATGCAGTTTCTGTGGAAAAGCAGACAGAACTTTGAATATGCATTAAGCCAGATCATAGACCGATCAAAACCAGTTAGGCCTATACTTGAGGCCATCAAGTTGTTTGCATATATAATCGGGAACAGCTCAAGGAAGCCATCGAGGCTGGACAGGCCGATTAGGATGCATTAATAACAATACAGCTCAGACATCAGGCCATTAGGTGTGATAAACGGCCATCTAAAAACAGTTAGTTTAGATTGCTACAATTATTTAAACTAGCCCGCCAAAATTGGAACAATGAACTAACCTGATTTGGCGCGCAGATAAGGGGCTATCGTAAGGAGTATAACTGCAGGCCCCGGGTAGCAATCTCTCTCTGCTCTCTTGCTCACTTGCTCTTGCCCTGGTCCCTGCTCTCGTGGCTCCGGCCTCTTGGGCTGCCGCTCGCACTCGTGCCCTGGCCTCGTGGCGGGTTCTCTCCCCGTAGCAGATTTTCAGTAACCAGTTACACCATACCAACAGCAGGGGAGGGGAACAAGACCCAAGTCCATAGCCATCCAGGACGCCCAGGCCGCAGAAAGGGGCGAGACGAAGTTGAGCAGGTAGCCCAGGACTTGTATAGTAGTCCGGCGAGACGAGACGAGTAGAGATGAAGAAGACGATAACAACTCGATAAGGGCAGAGCAGGGCAGCGAAAAACATATCGATAAAGACCAAGCGCCTAGTTATAAGCTGGCACTTGGGAAGATGAACATCTTGTTGAACACTGCGAAAACGCAGATGGCCACACCATGACGAATAGACTGGCATTCTTAAGCTTGGGTAGGAAAATCTAGGCAGTTAAAACTGCCAACTGCCCTGTAGGCACAATGTTGCGGCCGCCGACCGCCCGAGGGAGAAGAAGAGGAGAACCCATCGCGACGAGACGACGACGGCAGCGGAGGGGAGAAGGTGTGTCGCAGTAGCAGATCCAGCCCCACGCCCCTGAAGACCACGTGGCGACGGGGTACCTAGAAGGACCAAAGACCAGACCTCAAAACTCGCACTCGTTAACAGTTGGCTTTATTTCGGATTGGTGAGCATGAATTCTGGCCCCCCATAGCTTAATCTAGTTAGGTATAGGGGGTGGGATAAGGATAAGGGGATTGTTAAGATAGTTTGTTTTCCCTCGATGTGCCGTGTGTTCCCCATTCCCTGTATAAGTATAGTTATTTGTATTTGCCTGTAATTTTATACTAGTAACTTCTCGTAAGACTGTGTTAATTTCTATTTTAATAAAATCTTGCTTTTCTTACATCCAAACCACCTGTCTACTCGAGTCTTTCTGTATCGCCGCCTGTACCTAAGTCCGGTGTCTAGAACCCAGGGGCGTGGGAGCGATTTGAACTGCCCACAAACAGTCAGGGGCTTAACTGACTGGGCGCACATGCCACCCAACCACCACCCCCTACAATTGTGATGTAATTCTAACACACCAACCTATTTTCCATTGTCGCTCATGTAATTTATCTTGTTTCACTTCTTGTCCCCTAATCATAGGAAGCATATTGCACTTGAGAGGGTGCAGAAGTGACCAATTAAGGTAATTCCAAGTATCAGGAGCATGATGTTGACTCGATGTTGACCATGAGCTCCTGCTGGTGGCTCTTGTGCAGCTGGTGAACAGATTTCTTAAGACCGGCCGGCTGGAAAACACATTTTTAACTGACTGCTGAAAGTCTTGGTGAGGTCAGTGAGCATGCTATTCTGGTGGTAGCAGTTCATTAACTGGCAGTGGCATCCTGGCGC
Organism: Somniosus microcephalus; assembly: GCF_052327205.1. NCBI lineage: Eukaryota > Metazoa > Chordata > Chondrichthyes > Squaliformes > Somniosidae > Somniosus > Somniosus microcephalus. Next base: position 134,671,338 of record NC_140997.1, read on the forward strand.
CATCATGTCCATGTGTGGCCATTCCCAGTCGATGTCATGACACCAATACTTTGTCAATACATTGGCCAGCTTATCTCAGCCTGTCTGTAGAAAGGAGACCTTGAAATGGTCAGGGATGGAGATATCGGACTAGAAGTCGATCCCTGCGCCAGAATGGGTAGACTCAAGGCCCACTGGATATTGGGCCTCAGGCCTCATTTACATCAGACCGATGAGTTGCAGACACCTTCCGGGCATCCCCAGGCAGCTTGCCGGTGAAGAGGATTTCAATTTCAGGCTGTTGCGTCTCAGGCAACCATCTTCAGCCAGAAGTGCCAAGTGGATGATCTATATTGACCTACTCCCGAGGTCCCCACCATCACAGAAGCCAGTCTTCAGCCAATTCAATTCACTCCATGTGATATCAAGAAACGGCTGAGCGCACTGGATACAGCAAAGGCTATGGGCCCTGACAACATCCCGGCTATCATGCTGAAGACTTGTGCTCCAGAACTGGCCGCACCTCCAGCCAAGCTGTTCCAGTACCACTACAACACTGGCATCTATCCGACAATGTGGAAAACTGCCTAGGTATGTCCTGTCCACAAAAAGCAGGACAAATCCAACCCGGCCAATTACCGCCCCATCAGTCTACTCTCATTCATCAGCAAAGTGATGGAAGGTGTCATCAACAGTGCTGTCAAGCGGCACTTACTCACCAATAACCTGCTCACTGATGCCCAATTTGGATTCCGCCAAGACCACTCGGCTCCAGACCTCATTACAGCCTTGGTCCAAACATGGATAAAGGAGTTGAATTCCAGAGGTGAGGTGAGAGTGACTGCCCTTGACATCAAAGCAGCATCTGACAGAGTGTGGCATCAAGGAGTCCTAGTAAAACTGAAGTCAATGGGAATCAGGGGAAAAACTCTCCACCGGCTGGAGTCATACCTAGCACAAAGGAAGATAGTTGTGGTGATTGAAAGTCAATCATCACAGCCCCAGGACATCACTGCAGGAGTTCCTCAGGGCAGTATCCTAGGCCCAACCATCTTCAGCTGCTTCATCAATGACCTTCCCTCCAATATAAGGTCAGAAATGGGGATGTTCGCTGATGACTGCACAGTGTTCAGCACCATTCACAACTCCTCAGATAATGAAGCAGTCCATGCCCGCATGCAACAAGACCTGGACGACGTTCAGGCTTGGGCTGATAAGTGGCAAGTAACATTCGCGCCACAGAAGTGCCAGGCAATGACTATCTCCAACAAGCAAGAGTCTAACCACCTCCCCTTGACATTCAACGCCATTACCATCGCCGAATCCCCCACCATCAACATCCTGGGGGTCACCATTGACCAGAAACTTAACTGGACCAGCCCCATAAATACTGTGGCAACAAGAGCAGGTCAGAGGCTAGGTATTCTGCGGCGAGTGTCTCACCTCCTGACTCCCCAAAGTCTTTCCACAATCTACAAGGCACAAGTAAGGAGTGTGATGGAATACTCTCCAGTTGCCTGGATGAGTGCAGCTGCAACAACACTCAAGAAGCTCGACACCATCCAGGACAAAGCAGCCCGTTTGATTGGCACCCCATCCACCACCTTAAACATTCACTCCCTCCACCACCGGCGTACCGTGGCTGCAGTGTGTACCATCTACAAGATGCACTGCAGCAACTCGCCAAGTCCTCTTCGGCAACACCTCCCAAACCCACGACCTCTTCCACCTAGAAGGTCAAGGGCAGCAGGCACATGGGAACACCACCACCTCTAAGTTCCCCTCCAAGTCACACACTATCCTGACTTAGAAGTATATCGCCGATCCTTCATCGTCGCTGGGTCAAAATCCTGAAACTCCCTCCCTAACAGCACTGTGGGAGTACCTTCACCACACGGACTGCAGTGGTTCAAGAAGGTGACTCACCACCACCTTCTCAAGGGCAACTAGAGATGGGCAATAAATGCTGGCCTTGCCAGCAACGCCCAGATCCCATAAGTGAATTAAAAAAAAGGCAGCATACCTCAAGTAGATCTTGAATGAGGGGGGTAAATGATCGAGAAGGAGGGGAGCGACCGGGCGAGGGGAGGTAGCGATCAGGGGGGAGGAGTGTGACCGGGTGAGGGCGGCAGGCAGCGAACAAGGTGGGAGGGAGGGGTTGCAAGCACTGGCCAGCAGCAGCCCGAGGGTTTAATGTGGAGCTGGGAGGAACACTCCATACCTCCCGGCTCCACTGCGGCTCCACATTCAGGTAAGTATTTTTTTTTAAACTTCTCTCTTTGGTGGCAACCTGCAGTGGTCTCTTTAAGCTCCGTGGTTAGGCTGAGAGCTAGTTTTCCTGAACGCAGTCCAATTTTACAAAGGTGGCCTCAAACAGGGATATGCAAAGCACCTAATGCCTGTTCAGGCAGGGGCCCTAGATGGCAGGCAGTGTACTTCCGGCACGGAATGTGCGCATACACGCTGCCCACCATATTGGACACTATGCCGCAGCATCATCGAATTTCTAGGCCATCCTCTCTCTGATGTGGAACAGTTATCAGGAAACATTGGCTGAGCTCTAATACAGCCCAGAGAGGGTGATAAAGGTTTCCTCCCTCTGATGGTTACAGTGTGTTAGAACATTGGACTTGAAATTGTTCTTCAGCGGCAGTGCAAAACAGGCGATAACGAATCAGCAGCCCTACCCGATTATCTTTTCCATTGACTTTTTAGGCCAGATTCACCCCATGGTGTTTGTTTATGTCCTGTTCTAAAATATTCATGTTCCTAATTGTTTATGATTTTTGTTGTCAGGCGCAAAGGTATGTATGGACCACCACTCGGAAAGTATTTTATATTTTTCATTGATGACCTGAATATGCCAGCTCTCGAGACGTATGGAGCCCAGCCTCCTATTGAAATCTTGCGGCAGTGGATGGATCATCGTGGCTGGTATGACAGGAAATTGATAGGTATGTCGGGGGCTTTATGTTTCCGTTCTTCCATGTATTTGTCCTTCTATCTACTCTGTACAGTGCAAAATCTCACTGGCCAAGATTTTTCACTTCCTCACTCTTGAACCTGCAGTTTCCCGCAAATTAAAATAAATGAGTTGGAAGTGGCAGGCAGGGGGGCACAGAGCAGAAAATCCCGGCCAATATGTCAACCATGTAACATTCAAAGAATTATGGAAAATGTTGAGTTGGTGCTAACCCTGCTGCTGCTTTATTATTTCCAACAGTTGATCAATTTTCCTGAGCTCTGCGCCTCGTGGTTTCATCCCAATGATGCACATTTCCAGAGTTGTCTGAAGAACTTGCTGGTGGGCCTTGTAACTTGGGAGCCTCTCAGATCGGAGGTTCAGAGGGAGACCAGGCAGCAAGACCACAAAGTTAAATGGCACTTTCTCTTACAATCTCCCACTAGACCTTTGCGCAGCAGTTTCCATCCCCTTCTCCCCACGCAAGCTCCTGCTAGGCGAGTGGGTTTGAGACAGGGGTGCGGACGGGCATGCTATTATTGACCCGGCCCACCAAACCCAACCACATCAGTGGTTGAATACTACCCAGCCAGATTTTCATAGATTCTGATCATTATTAGGAAGGGGTGGGGCTTTAATTGGGAGTGGGTTTTGGGCAGGTGAGAGCGACACCAACTACTTAGAGAGTGGTTAGAATGTGGAACTCGCTACCACATGGAGTGGTTGAGGTGAACAGATGCATTTAAGGGGAAGCTACATAATCACATGAGGGAGAAAGGAAAAGAAGGATATGTTGTTAGGGTGAGATGAGGTAAGGTGGGAGGAGGCTCATTTGGAGCATAAACACCAGCACAGACCAGTTGGGCCGAATGGTCAGTTTCTGTGCTGTAAATACTATGTAATTTTAGGACTTGAAGCCCAGCCTAGTTTAACTCCTGGGCCTCATTTACGATCCATCGGCCAGCTGCCAGCAAGTCAATGAACATCAGTTGGCCTGAAGGCCACCTGTTGGCACTCAGGTAAGTCGGGGGCAGGGTGTGCAGCTTGGGGCAGCAGAGGACCAATTTTCCTTTGGGGCTCAGACGAGCACTTCTGCTCCTCCTAGCCCCACAATGGAAAGTTTTAAGCTTACATTTTAGGGCCTCCGTTTCTTTTTATTGAGCAGGGCAGCCACAGCGGGTGCCCCACTCAGCCAGCGGTCAAAATGCCATTGGGGTCTTAATGACATCATAGGACTCCGATTTCCATGTGTGAATGAATCAGACAGGAGCCTCGACTGCCTTAAAAAAAGGCCCAGTTAAAGCATGGGCAGGTGGGAACAGGGTGCTAGGTTTTTGGAGGTGATTTTAACTGCACACCTGCCCCATTCTCGCTCGGTGAAGTGGATTAAAATCGCCCCCTTAAAGTCAGCAAAAGTATTTGTAAAATGGATTGGCATACACTGCTGAAGATAGACAAGACATGAGGTTTTCTGGAAAGAGCAGCTGGGATAGTTTGGAAAAAAGTTCAAATCTGATCAGATTTAGCTCTGTAAGCTTTAACCCGGTAGGAATCCATTTGGATGTAATTTTGGATCAGATTGCTTTGCTTATACTGTGCACATGGCCCCTTGTTTCAGGAAGCTTTAGACAACTAATGGATATCAACTTTGTGTGTGCCATGGGGCCACCGGGTGGAGGAAGAAACCCGATTACTGCACGATACACCCGCCATTTCAATTATCTATCCTTTATTGAAATGGATGACAGCAGCAAACTGAAGATATTTTCTACAATCTTGAATAGTTGGCTGGGTGAGTTCCTCAGATGGAAATTATTTCTCTTTCGCCGTTCATATATAGTAATAGGACATTAAACCTAACTTTGGGGTTGAGAAGTGGTGGCAGGGGAACGGACCTATGAGGGAACCTACAAGAGGGAGAAAATAGAATAATAGTCCCCAACTCTTTACAATCTATATTAACGATTTGGAGGAGGGGACCGAGTGTAACATATTAAAGTTTGCAGATGATACTAAGACGGGAGGGAAAGTAGTGAGTGAGGAGGACATAAAAAACCTGCAAGGGGACATAGACAGGCTAAGTAAGTGGGCAGAGATTTGGCAGATGGAATACAATACTGGAAAGTGTGAGGTTATGCACTTTGGCAGGAAAAATCGTAGAGCAAGTTATTATCTTAATGGCAAGAAACTGGAAAGTACTGAAGTACAAAGGGATCTGGGGGTCCTGGTGCACGAAACTCAAAAGGTTAGTATGCAGGTGCAGCAAGTGATTAAGAAGGCCAATGGAATGTTGGCTTTCATTGCTAGGGGGATAGAATATAAAAATAGGGAGGTATTGCTTCAGTTGTACAAGGTATTGGTGAGACCGCACCTGGAATACTGCATACAGTTTTGGTGTCCATACTTAAGAAAAGACATACTTGCTCTCGAGTCAGTACAAAGAAGGTTCACTCGGTTAATCCCGGGGATGAGAGGATGGACATATGAGGAGAGGTTGAGTAGATTGGGACTCTACATTGGAGTTCAGAAGAATGAGAGGCGATCTTATTGAAACATATAAGATTGTGAAGGGGTTGGATCGGGTGGATGCGGGGAGGATGTTCCCGATGATGGGTGAAACTAGAACTAGGGGGCATAGTCTTAGAATAAGGGGCTGCTCTTTCAAACCTGAGATGAGGAGGAACTACTTCACTCAGAGGGTGGTAGGTCCATGGAATATGCTGCCCCAAAAAGCTGTAGAAGCTACATCATTACATAAATTTAAAACAGAAATAGACAGTTTCCTAGAAGTAAAGGGAATTAAGGGTTACGGGGAGCGGGCAGGAATTTGGACATGAGTCTAGGTTCAGATCGGACATGGCCCTGTGGGTAGCGGAGCGGGCCCAGGGGCCGTGTACCCTGATCCTGCTCCTATTTCGTGTGTCTAATTCTGTTAGATTCAGGAGATGGTTCTGTGGTAGTAGATTGGCGGTTAGGATCAGATCAGACATGATCTTATTGAATGGCGGAGCAGGCTCGAGGGGCCGATTGGCCTACTCCTGCTCCTATTTCTTATGTTCTTATAGAATGACACAGCACAGAATGAGGCCATTTGGCCCATCGTGCCTGTGCCAGCTCTTTGAATTAGTCTCACTACTCTGCTCTTTCCCCATAGCCTGGCAATTTTATCCCCTTCAAGTATTTATCCAATTCCCTTTTGAAAGCCATTATTGAGTCTGCTTCCACCACCCTTTCAGGCAGTGCATTCCAGATCATAATAACTCGCTGCGTAATATTTGTTTAAAAGTTATCTTCAATCATGATCTTATTTGGAAACTAAAGTTAATTGGATTTGGATTTAAGAACAAGTAACTCAATATCAAAATTTGCAGTTGATACCAAACTAGTGGGTATGGCTAACACTGAGGAAGAATGCAACATAATACAAGACGACATTAGAAAACTTGCAGACTGGGCAGTTAAGTGGCAAATGAACTTTAACATAGATATATGTGAGGTGATGCACTTTGGTAGGAAAATAGAAACATCGCCTACAACCTTAGAAAATAAGAAACTGAATGGGAGAGAAGAGCAAAGGGATCTAGGAATACAGGTGAACAAATCATTAAAAGCAGCATCGCAGGTCAGCAAAGCAATTAAAAATGCTAATAAAGCACTGGGATTTATTCCTAGGGGTATAGAATTCAAAAGTAGTGAAGTTGGGTTGGACAAGGTAGATGTGGAGAGAATGTTTCCACTTGTGGGAGAATCCAAAACTAGGGGCCATAAATACAAGATAGTTACTAACAAATCCAATAGGGAAATAAGGAGACATTTCTTTACTCAGAGAGTGGTTAGAATGTGGAACTTACTCTTATGTTCATTAATAAATAGACATTCTTATTATGAACACAGCTAGCTTTTGCTAGACACTTTTATTGAGCACATGTGGACTAGGTACAGTATCTGTAGAGGCATCCATCTTGACTGCTGCCTTGTGGGTAGCCTAGTGCCTCATGGGTAATGTAGTCTTAATATACATACAGCTGGGTAGTGTAGTCTTATACATACAGCTCTACACAGCTCTACGGCTCCACCTAGTGTCCACTATAGAATGACATGTTATTGATCATTACATCCCCCTTTCTTTGAGGTTTAACAAAATCAGTATCAATCAACTTTCAAGAAAACAATAAAGATAATATCAGTAACACTTTTGTTAGTGCTCTATAAACATAAACATTTTCAAAACAGTCAACACATTTTCAAAGCTTTACATTGTACTCAAAGATTTAGTCTATCAGGCTTTTTTACTTCACATGTGGATCTTCTCAACATGAGTAAGTCTGATGTGTCTTCATGAGATTGTTCTGGCGGTGAATGACAAGATGCAGTTGCGGCATTGTCATCAATCTGCTCTTGAATAGTCTCTTGTGTTTTTAGGAGGGAACGGCGGTTCCTCCTGAGAATCTGTCCTTCCTCAGTTCTAACAGTGTATGACCTTGGTCCTACTTCCTCAAGAACTGTAGCTTTCCTGTTCCATGCATCTGGATCCTCAATCCTGACAACATCATCCCTTGTCAATGGTTTTAGAGTTTTGGATGACTTGTCATAGTATGATTTCTGTTTCAGCTTTAACAGTTGAAGTCTCTGTCTCAGTTCCTCACTTTGCTGTTCTTTTGCACAGCAGGGTAGCGTGGTGTGCAACTTGCGACCCATTAGTAGTTCAGCAGGTGAAGAACCACAGTCTAAAGGTGAGGCTTGGTAGCTCAGCAGGGCGAGATAAGGATCAGACTTGCTTTCTGTCGCTTTCTTCAGTAGCTGCTTGAGAACTTGAACACCATTCTCTGCCTTACCATTTGACTGAGCATACAAAGGACTGGATGTGATGTGCTGAAAGTCATAATGTGCTACAAACTGTTGCCACTCCTTACAGTTCAAGCACGGACCATTGTCGCTAACGGCAATCCTGGGAATTCCCTGTATGGCGAAGATGGATTTCACATGCATTATGACACTGCTTGCTGTGGTGCTTGAGAGCAGCGCCATCTCAGGATAGTTAGAATAGTAGTCAATCACTATTAGATAGTCTTTACCATTTAAATGAAAAAGGTCCATACCAACCTTTTGCCATGGTGCTGTTGGTATGTCAGCTACTATCATTGGTTCCTTTGCTTGTTTGTTTTGGTGTTTCTGACATGTCTCACATTTGCCTATCATGTTCTCAATGTCCTTATTTATGCCAGGCCAATAAACAGTGTCTCTTGCCCTCCTTTTGCATTTTTCAATTCCGAGGTGTCCCTCATGAATCCTTTTGAGCATGTCTTGACGTAGAGCCTGTGGAATGACTATTCTGTTCTGTTTTAGTAATAGTCCACTTGCGACACTCAATTCTGACCTTATGTGAAAATATTTTGGACAGGAACCTTTTGGCCAACCATGATGAATGTTCTCTATTACTGTTTGTAATACTGTATATTTTACTGTTTCTTCTGCTATTTGCTTTGATTTTGTGTCTGACACGGGCAGCGTAGCAGTGACCATACTCACATGAACATCCACGTCTTCTTCAGTAGAGCTCACATGACTCATTGTGGGTGCTCGGGATAGTGCATCTGCTAACACTATGTATTTGCCTGGTGTGTAGATCAGTTCAAAGTCATATCTTTGCAGCTTCATCATGAGTCGTTGAATCCTTGGAGACATCTCATTCAGGTTTTTTTTTATGATGGCAACCAGTGGGCTGTGGTCTGTCTCAACTGTGAAGGTGGGAAGTCCATATATGTAGCCATGAAACTTTTCTAGTCCAACTACCAAGCCTAGACATTCCTTTTCAATCTGGGCGTATCGACACTCAGTATCAGTCATAGACCTGGAGGCATAGGCAACAGGCTTCCAATCTTCACCCTCTGCTTGTAGCAAGACCGCACCTAGGCCATCTTCTAATGCATCCGTTGACACTTTGATTCTTTTTGTTGGGTCAAAGAAGGTGAGTACAGGTGTGGTTGTCAGCACTGTTTTGAGGTTTATCCACTCTTGTTCATGTCTTTCTGTCCATGCGAACTCATTTGTTTTATGTAGCAGGTCTCGCAGACAGGCTGTCTTGGCTGACAAGTTAGGAATGAACTTTCCAATGAAGTTTATCATCCCCATGATGCGTAGCACTCCTTTTTTGTCAGTGGGTTGGGGCATTTTGAGTATGGTGTTTACTTTTTCCATTTCTGGCTCTATTCCTTTATCAGATAGATTATCTCCTAGGAAAGTGACTTCCTGGACGCCAAACTGACACTTGGCTTTGTTGAGCTTCAGTCCATTCCGGCGTATGCTCTGTAGCACTTTAGTCAGTCTCTCATTGTGTTCTTTCAGTGTGGAGCCCCAGATGATGATGTCATCAACATAGACCCGAACTTCTTCCAGACCTTCAATTATGTGTTCCATCACTCTATGAAAGATTTCAGATGCAGATATTATCCCGAAAGGCATTCTGAGGAAACAATACCTGCCAAAAGGTGTGTTGAAGGTACAGTATTTGGTGCTCTCTTCATCCAGTTTTAGTTGCCAAAATCCTTGTGAGGCATCGAGCTTTGTAAAGTATCTGGCACCTGACATTTCACTGGTGATTTCTTCTCGCTTGGGAATCTGGTAGTGTTCACGTTTTATGTTTGCATTTAAGTCCTTTGGATCCATGTATATTCTTAGATCATTGTTCTTTTTCTTTACACGTACCATGGAGTTAACCCAGTCTGTTGGCTCTTCGACTTTCCTGATGACTCCTAGTGTGGCCATTCTGTCCAGTTCATTCTTGAGCCGGTCACGCAGGGGTGCTGGAACTCTTCGTGGAGCATGGCTGAGCATCCTGCTTTAGCTGGATCTTGTAAGTGAATGGCAGAACTCCAAATCCTTTGAACAGATCCTGGGAATTATTCACTACAGAATCCACCGAGTCATCTGGTCTGCTTATGGCACAGTTTATACGGTAGACTCTCTTGACCAGTTCTAAGTCCTCACAAGCTTTGTCACCCAGTAGTGAATCAAGTCTTTCAGCCACAACAGAAAACATGAGATGATGCACTTTGTCTTTGACTGTCACTTTAAGTCTGCATACACCTAAGCTATCTATTTTCTGTCCATTATAGTCCTTCAGTAGTACTGACTTTTTCTGTATTTTGGGATTTTCTTTCATATTGTTAATGTCACTCATACTGATTAAGTTTGCTTTTGCCCCAGTGTCTAGTTTCAAGGTAACTAATGCTCCATTTACCTGCAGTGGGATCATCCATTTGTCCTCTTTTACTGCATTAACTTTATGTTCAGCATTGTCCTTTTCTGAGGGCTGCACATTTTCTGTATCCTTTTTGATATTGTCACATGACACCATTCCTACAAAAAATGTCTCACTTATATCAGTGTCCTCAATTACATTAACTCGTTGCCCTTTCTTAGTTTTTACTTTTGAAAAGCATTGTTTGGCAAAGTGATTCTTTCCATTACACTTTGTGCACATTTTTCCAAACGCTGGGTATTGTCTTAACTGGTGTTTGTAACCACAGCGTTTACAATTAAAAATTTCATCCTCCGATTGCTTTTCATTTCTGTTCTGCCCACGTTTCTTCCCCTTGTAGGACACAGCACCGACAGCAGCATTATCACTCATTACAATCGCATCATTATTGATTTCACTGAAAGTCTTCGCGTGCTTTCGAGCTAGCTCGCTGGCTTGGCATATTTTCACTGCATTTTCCAAATTTAGTTCGGTTTCTCTCAACAGACGTTCCCTGATTTTTTTATCATGAATACCAAACACAATCTGGTCACGAATCATGGATGCTTTGAGCTCAGAGAAATTACATGTCTGTGCTTTCAGTTTCAGATCAGTTATAAAGCTATCAAAAGTCTCATTTTGCTGCTGTGTCCGAGAACAGAAGATATATCTTTCATAGGTCTCATTCTTTTTGGGAGAACAATGTGCATCAAATTTTTTTAGCACATCTTCTAATTTTTCTCTGTTCTCCTCTGGATTAAATACAAATGTATTAAATACCTCTATCACCTGTGGGCCTGCAACCATAAGCAGCAACGCTATCTTCCTTGCGTCTGGCTTCGTACCGAATCCAATGGCTGCAATGTAGAGTTCGAATTGTTGTTTAAAAGTCTGCCAATTTTAGTCGATATTTCCTGTGAGTTTCAAACACTCTGGTGGCTTCAAATTCTCCATGTCATTTTTCACAATTTTCAGCAGATCTTCACCATCCTGGTACCATCTTATGTTCATTAATAAATAGACATTCTTATTGTGAACATAGCTAGCTTTTGCTAGACACTTTTATTGAGCACATGTGGACTAGGTACAGTATCTGTAGAGGCATCCATCTTGACTGCTGCCTTGTGGGTAGCCTAGTGCCTCATGGGTAATGTAGTCTTAATATACATACAGCTGGGTAGTGTAGCCTTATATACATACAGCTCTACACAGCTCTACGGCTCCACCTAGTGTCCACTATAGAATGACATGTTATTGATCATTACACTTGCTACCACAGGAAGTGGTTGAGGCAAATAACATAGATGCTTTCAAAAGGAAACTACAAGTACATGAGAGAAAAGGGAATAGAAAGATAGGCTGAAAGGCTGAAATGAGATCGATGGAATAGGAGACTCGTGTGGAGTATAAACACCAGCACAGACTAGTTGGACCGAATGGCCTGTTTCTGTGTTGTATATTCTATGTGAGGCAACTAAAAAACATTGGAGTACGGTGTGTCACAGTGAGGTTTGGAATTGTCCTTTCACCCTTTGGAGCTTGGTTTGAAGCCAGCCAGATTATTTTTTTCTCTCTTTAGTCATAAAGTTTCTGAGTGAAATTAGTTTGAGGCATTCTCTACCCTCGTGGATGTGAGTGCACACCACAAAACTACTGCTAATTTGGCACAATATGGTGCCACATTGCTACTCAGAATGACTAAAAGGATGGCTGGAATGCAAAATTGAAATTATAATTAAGGCATGGCGCAGCATTGAAGGAGCTTCATTGTGTATCTAACCCTTACTAACCCATAGAAGTGTTCGATTGTGGCACTGGGTCCAAAGTGAGAAAACATTCTATTTCCCTTGCTTTGACATCCCTTGCTTTGATCGTCAAAAATACATATGGAAGTGGGATACTTTTCTGAAGGGGGGATTTTTGTGCTTTGTCAGATTATGACAGGGAGAGATCTATGGTACATCTAACCCTGTAGTTAATGTGAGAGTGTAAAATGTATAATTTAACAGCCCTGTCATTTCTCAGCTCGCTGAGCACAGTGATCACGCACAGACACATTTAAAGCATTGGCAGTTTTGTACTCAAATCAAAACTAAAAAATACCAGGCCTGGAGAAGTATATGAGTATTTGCACATTTTATATTGATAGTATAATTTTCTAAGACTCTAGTCCTGCTGTGCGACATCGCTTAATGGAACCAACATTAGAGAATCAGGAGTGGTGCTCAGGTGAATTTCAAAATTAATCCAGGAAATCGATGGTGCTGACCATGCGCAGATCTCTGATCTTTGATCTGCACTCTCGTCGAGTAACGCACTGTCAAATTTACTCTGTGATTCTTACACAAACAAGGTGATGGGATACGAAATAGGACTCTGAAATTACCAGTGTAAATCCAGTACCCAAAGTAGTTGTGCTTCCATTTCCATGTTCTTTTTACACGTGCCCAATGGTGCTCTCCAGCTCTGACCCTGCCAGAGATTGCGGGGTTAGTGTGAGGGCATTTGATTTACATGGAATTACACATGCCCAATGGTGCCAGCCAGCTCAGACGATGTCAGAGATTGTGGGGTTAGTGTGAGGGCATTTGATTTACATTGGACAGATGGGTGCAAATGCTAGTCTGGATTCATCTCTGGCATCCACCTGCCCATCACTGCCAGAAACTGCAGTACTCACCCACCCTGTGGAGGGGAGGAAGTTGGGGATCATCTAGGGGTCAGTCCCGGCTGCGGCCGCGCGGTCCTTAAACCATCCGAGCGGAGTGACTGTTCCGGTTAAAAAATGTTTTCAAAAAGATTTGGGGGGAAAAATTCGGCTGCTTTGCACCTCCCATTAGCGCCCTAAGAGGGCACTAATGGGGCGCAAAGCAAATAGCGCCCGGGTGCAGCAATGTCTGTGCCGCTCGCGAAATTGACCAGACATTTTGAGGCGGCGCTAAACACTTCCGCCACAATCCCCTGCGCCCGCAGATCGTGATGTCAGTCGAGCGTGCAACGCCCCGGTAGCGCCCTGAACCAGATATTGAGTGGCGCCCCCTGCCTTTCCGCCTGCCGCTAGCAACGACGGGTTGAGGGGAACATTTTGCAGTCGGGAAGGGACTGGGGGAGCGCTATTTAAAGGCGACCGCTTCCTGCCATTTTTTATCGGTGACATTTTTGCACCACGCATTCTGAGAGAGAGAGAGACTTCTGGAAAGATTCAGCGCTGTGTGAAGGAGTTTTGGGTACTGAGCAGCACTTTGCAGGTTCATTTTGATTTGACCTTCCTTGCATCGATTTAGAAGAGAATATGGGGGCTGCACTCTGAGCTCTTTCCCTGGGACTCTCCATTGTTCTTTCCAGCAGGTTTGATGTACAGGTCTCTCCAGGCCGAGATTCAAGGCTGCAATGAGCAGGGTGTGGATGGAGAGCAAGATCGACCCTCCCCTTTAATAAATGGCCGGCGCCAGTGTGTCTGTGTTCCGTTACTGACTGACGTCACATGAGCTTCGCCAGCGCTCTGAGGTAGCACTTTGCTCCTCGGCATTAGCGCCTTAAGAGAGGTGTGTAGCGCCTGATTTAGTGCTCCAATCACCTCCAGGGGCGATAAAAGCCAAGTTTGCAGTCGGAGGCAATAATTGGCGGCAAGTGCTAAACTTTGCGCCCGGCCGATAATTGCGCCTCAAACAGAGGCGACACCGAATTTCTCCACTCACTCAGCGTAACGGCTGCCACAGAGACACCATTTTGCTTGTAAGAGGCGGACAGTGGTTCTGAGCCCTGCTCTTGTTTAGGTAATGCCCCAGTGTAGGTTTAAACTGTGGCAGTGGGGCTGTGTTAAAGTCTGGATGGTTTATTTTTCACAGATAATACTGATGAGGTGAAACTTCTGAATGAGCCACTTGTTACTGCAACAATCAAAGTGTACTCCACCATAACATCACAGCTGCTCCCAACCCCTGCCAAGTCGCACTACACTTTCAATCTGCGTGATCTATCCAAGGTCTTCCAGGGGATACTCATGGCTGAATCTACTAATACTCAGGTATGCCTGAGCCATGGCTGTACCTAGAGGACAACTCTCTCTTACCTCCTGCACTTGGCCCAACCAGTTGCTTCAAATAACAGGTCCTAATGAGGAGCTAGTTTTTTTTAAATATTCTTTCTCGGGCTGTGGGCATCACTGGTGAGGCCGGCATTTATTGCCCATCCCTAGTTGCCCTGAGAAGGTGGTGGTGGGCCTTATTCTTGAACCGCTGCAGTCCGTTTGATACAACTGAGTGGCTCGCTAAGCCACTTCAGAGGACATTGGTGTGGGACCGGAGTCATGTATAGGCCAGACCGGGTAAGGACGGCAGGTTTCCTTCCCTAAAGGACATTAGTGAACCAATTGGGTTTTTACAACAATCCAATAGTTTCATGGTCACTTTCACTGATACCAGCTTTTTATTTCCAGATTTTCTAAACTGAATTCAAATTCTCAAACTGCCACGGCGAGATTTGAACTTGCGTTCTCTGAATTACTAGTCCAGTAACATAACCACTACACTACCGAACCCAATTCACTGAATAAATTAAGCTATTTCGACTACTTCTGATATTATTGCCTTCCTGGTTCGTTTGTAATATTTAGTTGATAAAAAGACTAATGTCCTAAACTCTCAGAATTAGAGCTTTTAGTGGATCAAAGGCTTCTTGTGAGCCACCGGAGGGTTGCGGGATCCCACCATGCTTCAGTTATTTTTTTGTTAACTTTGTGTTTATAGCCCAGATATTGCTGTTGGTGTTGAGCGTAATGCGATATTGGTGAGCAATGTCAGAAATGCAGTACACCACTCGCTTATTCCTGTTTTCCATCTCTTACAAAATTGCTGATAATAGAAATTTTACTTTGAGTGCCAATCGGGTAGATTTCCCTCTTCGTCACTAGGGTGCCTGAAAGCAATGGAATGAAAATCAGGCCGGCTGTATAACGAGTGGGTGATCTGCTCTGCCTGATTTCTGTCCAAGGAATGAAGACAAAGGTCTACACCAATTAGTTCAATTCATGCAGTAGACCAATTAACCCCGCAGTGCCCCATATTGCACTATTTGCATATTGCTCGCTTGATCCATTCATCTCGCACAAATTAACAGGCATTGCTGGAGAGACGGCACTGAGAAAACCGGAGTCTTCATTTAAAGGTGAGCCAAAGCAACTTTTCTTTCCACATTTTGCGCCTCTGTAGGCAACACTATATAATCCGAAAGGTATTTTGCGTTATCTCAATGTGGACCACCAAAACATAATCAAGCACTTCAAAGCCTACTTCCCTGGAAGCTCTCACGATGCTTTCATTTTGAGGTAATCTTCTGTGCCACCTTTATTTGAATAGGAATATAGAGTAGAAGGGTGACTCCAGGGAGACAAAGGCTATACACACTGCAGCCATGGTTCATGACACCCATGTGGCAACCATGGACAGATTTAGAGTACAGATGCAATGAAGCTCATGCTACCACCAGAATTATTCTCAAACATACCATTGGGATTTTGGAAATAGCTCACAATGTGTCTCACAATACAAATCCCTCCACCCCTCACACCCCTCCCGCAGAATAATTGTGCTGAAGCCTTCGTCCACCCTAAACTTGGCCCCTGACATCAGAGGGAGTGTCGCCAGAGGAGGGAGTTGCTTGGACCGAGAATTTCCTGGATCCTGACCTGGGTTACGCCACACGGCCAGTGTACCGGGAGGGAGGAGGTGTACCAGTGATATGCCCGATACCTGATGACCTAGTGGGCCCCTAGGATCCACGAACCCAAGATTGAAAATCTATGCTTTACATATGCAAAATATTATCACATGAACTACCTCAATTTACCAATGGTCAGAATAGATGAAATAAGAAGGTTTCTCTGATTTTCCTAATGAAATCTTTAATTTATTGATGCTCACTGTGTGACTGGGACAAGCGTCCTGTGTTCTGCATTGCCTTCTCATTAGCTCATTTTCTTGTTTCAGACTAAAGTTCTGTTGCTAAGACTGTGGTACCATGAAAGCTGCCGTGTGTTTAAGGACCGGCTGGTGAATGACAGTGACCGCAACTGGTTTGAAGCGCTGATGCATAGCAAGCTTTCAGAATTGGGCACAAGTTTTGAAGATGTTGCTCCACAACTGCCTGTTCTATATGGGGATTTCATGTCTATTGGAGTAGATAACAAGATCTATCAGTTTATCAACAACCAGGAGAAGGTGAATTTGTGCTCTCTGCTTAACCCAATTACTGAAATCTGCCTTTGCAATGTCAGTTGGTACAACCCAAGTTAACTCTGCCTAGGAGTAAGAAGTGCAGTGCTGCATTTTCTCTGTTAAATAAGACAGAGTGTCATAAGGTTGGAACTGCTATTTAGCTGCACAATGGAAATTTGTCTCATGTCTCCACTGTTGTCAGTTTTAAGTTGTAGTGGTTTCCTGACAAACCAGCCTCACGACTGCCATCTTTTTGATTGGTCCATTCAGGCAATTGCCCTGATGCTCCAACTCACCAACTGCACCTTCCAGTGAGGACCTGAGTCCAACAAACCAGGATGGTCCCAGGTTCCAGCCCCAGTTTGTGTTGAATTTGCTGATCTCAGCCAGGATGGCAGGTGGAGCACTAGAAATGGCGTTCATTACTAGGCTAGGGAGGAGAAAGATGAGCCCTGATTCCTGACTGTTATCTAGTCAGTTCTATTGTGGATGATGTTGGGTATGGCTAGGATTGAGCTTACCAGACAGTCAATTATCTTGTCAACTCTCACAGTCTAGACTCATAAATGTAATTGATCTGCTTAGAATAGGCTCTTGGAATGCTAACCACCCTCCCCCCCCCTCCAGAAAGATTGGTTTGTGGCGGAGCCACTAAGGGACTCCGATCAGTTGTATATAATTCCCTTTAATAATATGTTAGCTACAGCCTGAGTCTGTATCTTTGTTTTCACTGTTTACATGTACAGAGCGCGATCACTTTAATAGCACGGGTAAACGCGATGATGTCACACCGTTCATCACGTGATCCCCCACCGGCGGGAAAAACGTGATGACATCATGACATCAGCCACGGGACCGCCCAAGCAGTCCTCGTGGAGCCTCCGAACTGACTAGACCTATATTCAATGTTCTCCTGTAGTTATCCGTTAAACTCTGTTAGTTTTCATTAAACCTCATTTATTTGATCGCCTGAGTGGACCTCAGTCTTTTGGATAGGAACTAGACATTCCTACATTGGTGACCCCGACTTTTGCGAACGGTTTTCGCAGAAGTTACTGAACATGGAATCGAACGCCATTGCTTTGAAGCTACCACAGTTCTGGGAGCAACAGCCAGCCGCGTGGTTCATCCAGACTGAAGCCCAGTTCGCAATCAGGAACATCATTGCGGATCAGACCCGTTACTATCACGTGGTCTCCGCCCTCGACAGCGCCACAGCCTTGCAGATCATCAGCCTGCTTGGTAATCCTCCAGAAGATCGCAAGTATGAAACGATAAAGGCGCGGTTGTTACAGGTCTTCGGGCTCACGAAGTCGGAGCGCGCCCACCGGCTGCTCAATATGCCCGGCCTCGGGGACTCCAAGCCGTCCGAGCTCATGAGCCAAATGCTCATGCTCCTGGGCTCCGAACCGGAATGCTTCCTCTTCAGGGAGCTATTCCTCAGCCAGCTACCGGAGCAAGGTCGGAAGTCACAGGCTGCGCAGAGCTGGCTGCCGATGCGGACAAGATCTTCGCGGTGACACAGCAGTACTGCGCTGACACGAGGCGCCCATCCCCCACAGACACCGCTCCAGCCCCTCAACCTGCGGGGTTGTGCTTCTACCACGCCCGTTTTGGCGCAAAAGCAAAATGCTGCTGCTCTCCTTGCAGCTTTTCGCTCAAAAAAAAAACAGCAGCCACCCTGTCGAAAGAGGACCGGTTATAACGAGCGCCCTGCGGCTGCGATGGCAATCGGTAATTCAGGAAAACTCCTCTTCATCAACGATTCTCTATCTGGTCGACGTTTCCTCTGTGACACCGGGGCGCAGTGTAGCATCCTACCCACGTCAAATCTTGATCTACAAGCCAGGGGGCACAGCCCCTCCCTCCAGGCGGCTAATGGCGGGGCCATTCGGAACTTCGGAAGCCGGCGGGTCCAGGTGTGCTTCGGCAGCCAGCAGTTTTACTGGGGTTTCATCACGGCCAAAGTCTCTCAAGCCATCCTCGGGGCGGATTTTTTGTGCGCCAACGGCCTCCTGGTGGATGTACGGCACCGCCGGTTGACCAATGCAGCCACTTTTCACTCCATCCCGTGCCACCGCGCTAACACCATGGCGCGCACTGTCTCCTGCGCGTTTCCACCTCCGGATGACTTCACTCACCTCCTCGGAGATTTCCCAGACCTGACCAGACCCACTTTCTCTTCCACGGCCACGAAACATGGTGTCGAACATCACATCACCACTACTGGCTCCCCGGGCTACGCACGGGCCCGGCGCCTCGAACCTGGCAAGCTCGCGGCTGCGAAAGCGGAGTTCGACACGATGGAGCGGCTAGGGATTATTCGCCGGCCGAATAGTCCCTGGTCTTCGCCTCTCCACATTGTTCCAAAACCTGGCGGCGGATGGCGGCCTTGCGGTGACTACCAACGCCTGAACGACGCCACTACTCCTGATCGGTACCCGATCCCTCATATTCAGGATTTCTCGGCCCATTTGGCAGGAAATACCATTTTTTCAAAAGTCGACCTTGTCCATGGCTACCACCAGGTCCCCGTACACCCGCAAGACGTCCCAAAAACTGCAGTCATCACCCCATTCAGCCTGTTTGAATTTCTGCGGATGCCGTTTGGATTGAAGAATGTTGCACAGGCTTTCCAGCGCTTGATGGACTCCGTGCTTCGGGACCTCAGGTTTCTATTCGTCTACCTCGACGACATTCTCATCGCCAGCCCTAATAAAGAGGAGCACATCTGCCATTTGCGCACGCCTCAGTCAACATGGCTTGATCATCAACCCGGCCAAGTGCCAGTTCGGCCTGCAGCAGATTGATTTCTTAGGCCTCACATCACATCGGACGACGCAATTCCCCTGCAAACGAAGGTGGAGGCAGTTACTTCATTCCCGCGCCCGCAGACCGTCAAGGCCCTGCAGGAGTTCCTAGGGATGGTAAATTTTTATCACCGGTTCGTCCCTAATGCAGCTCTGCTCATGCAGTCCCTGTACGAGGCCCTCAAGGGCAAGTCCGGCAAGGATCCGATTAGCTGGACGGTCAACATGGACCGGGCGTTCGCCAACACAAACGGCGCCTTAGCCAACGCAACCATGCTGGCGCACCCGCTGCCAGGTGCCACCATCGCCCTTACCACTGACGCGTCGGACTACGTCATCGGCGCAGTGCAGGAACAGTGAGTGCATGGGACGTGGCAACCCCTGGCGTTTTTCAGCCGTCAACTACGGCGAAACGAACGGAAGTACAGCACGTTCGACTGGGAGTTGCTGGCCCTTTTTCTGGCCATCCGCCATTTCTGGTTCTTGCTAGAGGGACGTCCATTCACGGCTTTTGTGGACCATAAGCCGCTAACGTTCGCTATGGCCAAGACCGCCGAACCGTGGTCAGCTCGGCAGCAACGTCAGTTGACGTTTATCTCAGAAGTCACCACTGACATTCAGCATGTGTCCGGTAAAGACAACCTGGTGGCGGATTGCCTCTCCCGCGCGACCGTTCATGCAGTCCAGCTCGGCATTGACTATGCCCTCATGGCTGCGGATCAAGCCTCGGATCCAGAAGTCCAATCTTACAGAACCAACCCCTCTAGCCTCCAAGCGGCCGACGTCAAATTCCATGCCGCGGGCACTACGCTACTCTGTGACGTCTCCGTAGGAGATCCTCGCCCTATCGTGCTGGTCGCCTGGCGCCGAAAAGTTTTTGACGCCATACACGGGTTGTCGCACCCTGGCATGAAGGCCTCGCAATGGCTGATGTCATCCAAATTCATGTGGCGGTGCATGCACATGGATGTTCGCGACTGGGACAACACCTGCGTGGTCAGCCAAAAGGCCAAGGTGCAGCGTCACGTCAAGGCTCCATTGGCCACTTTCGCTGTTCCGGAACGTAGGTTTGATCATGTGCATGTGGACCTGGTGGGGCCACTTCTGCCTTCGCACGGGTTTACTCATCTTCTTACAATGGTGGACCACACCACTCGATGGCCGGAGGCAGTTCCTTTGTCATCCACCACTTCCGCAGATGTCGCCAGGGCATTCATCTCCTCTTGGGTCGCCCGTTTCGGGGTACCGGCGGACATCTCGTCTGATCGTGGGCTGCAGTTTTCTTCTGAACTCTGGAACGCTGTGGCTCAGGGGCTCGGTGTCAAGCTACATCGCACCACTGCCTACCATCCACAGGCGAACGGCCTGTGCGAACGATTCCACAGGTCGCTCAAAGCCGCACTGCGAGCCAGCCTTCAAGGCACGGGCTGGGTGGACAGGCTTCCATGGGTCCTTTTGGGTTTTCATACGGCGCCTAAAGAAGATCTTCAATTGTCCTCAGCGGAGCTCGTATATGGCCAGCCGCTACGTGTACCAGGAGATTTCCTTCCGACTCCAACAGAGCCATGGTCCGCATCCCAGCAGCTCATCAGCCATCAGGAGGCGGCCAGAAGTTTCGCTCCAGTGCCTACGTCACATCACGGCTTGCAGAGCTCCCACGTCCCAGCTGAGCTGAAGAACGCCGACTATGTGTTTATCCGCCACGACGCGCATCGGGATCTGCTCAAACCCCCTTACACTGGTCCTTTCCGTGTGATGGAGCCGGGAGACAAAACTTTTTTGGTCGATATCGGTGGTAATTTGGATGAGCACTTGAAATGCCATAGCATACAAGGCTACGGACCAAATGCTGGAAAATGGGATTAGATTAGATAGGGCTTGATGGCCGGCGCGGACGCGATGGGCCGAAGGGCCTCTTTCTGTGCTGTATAACTCTATGACTCTATGACTTTATGACTCTATGACACATTTCGGTTGACCGGTTGAAGCCGGCTCACTTGGACCTTGACCGCCCAGTTGAGATCGCACAACCGCCGAAACGTGGCCAACCACCCACGGTCGCCATGCCAGATCAAACGCAATCGTCCGCCAGCTTGCCCGCCGTCCATCAGCTTCCACTTCAAGGCTACAGAAGTCGATCTGACAGGCTTGTCAGGCCTCCTCGCCGTTTTACTTTTGCTATTAAAGACAATTCTGGGGGGGCGCATGTGGCAGAGCCACTAAGGGACTCCGATCAGTTGTATATAATTCCCTTTAATAATATGTTAGCTACAGCCTGAGTCTGTATCTTTGTTTTCACTGTTTACATGTACAGAGCGCGATCACTTTAATAGCGCGGGTAAACGCGATGACGTCACGCCGTTCATCACGTGATCCCCCACCGGCGGGAAAAACGTGATGACGTCATGACGTCAGCCACGGGACCGCCCAAGCAGTCCTCGTGGAGCCTCCGAACTGACTAGACCTATATTCGATGTTCTCCTGTAGTTATCCGTTAAACTCTGTTAGTTTTCATTAAACCTCGTTTATTTGATTGCCTGAGTGGACCTCAGTCTTTTGGATAGGAACTAGACATTCCTACAGGTTCTACATAGATCAATTACATTTATTTGAGTCTAGACTTTGCATGTTGACTATCAGGTATGTCACTGCCAAGCCCAATCATGTCCTCACCCCACACTCACACATGCACTTTTTAGTAGAAATGACTGGATAGCAACCATAAATAGTGGTGGATTTAGCCAAAAAAGCTGTCAGATTGCCTTAATGATACCAGGAGCATCCTATCTCAGCTGAATGTATCATCTACAGCACCGTTGTCCTCCCAGATCAGAATATATAGCCCTGATATTTGTCTTGCACCTGCGCTGGGGTGTCACCTACCTTTTTGGGCCTAGTTGGCCTTGCTGCCTGCCCCTCTGATTTGAGGGGTGGGGGTCAGGTGCAAGGATTACCCACAACTTCTTTGGGTGCCCCTCCAATCGGTACCCAACTGGCATTCCCAGAAGAATATGAGCCACAAGGTACAGTGAGGCCCATCCCACCTCATTTCAATGCCATTACGATGCCTACACCTGTTATAGGCACAGATGCCCAGCCCCTCTTCCTATCCTGGAAATCCTGGGGTAATGTAAGGGAGGGACACAGACCCAGCATCATGGATCTCTGCCACTTTTTCTTCTCCTTTGCACATGGGAACTGAGCGTTCCCAAGGAGCATAAGAGAGGAAGACTGGGGCCTATATCTTCTACTGTTATTGTTTAAGTTATTTTACTAGGATCAGCCTCCCCAATATTACTTCGATCATAGGACACAGAAAAGACCTGTCCTGCCCAGTCAGTTTAATCAGCAGATCACACTGTGGTGTTACTGTATTTACACTGCTTCAGAACAATGTAAGCAATAGTTGGCCACTTGAAGGCAAACTTTTTGGGCAAATGTGGGAGTATAACTGCAATATGCCTCTTATCTAACCCTTACACTAAAGGCAGCATGGTGTAAGCAAGCAGTATTTCTTCTTTATTTCTTGTAGATGGTGCACGTTATTGAGGAATACATGGATGACTTCAATCAGACCAGCACCAGCAAGATGAAGCTCGTTCTCTTCATGGATGCCATCCAACACATCTGTAGAATCAGTAGGATTCTGCGGCAGCCAATGGGCAATGCCCTGCTACTGGGAGTTGGGGGCAGTGGGAGACAGTCCCTTACCAAATTAGCATCACATATGTAAGTAGGTGTGGGTCACATCTGTCCAGCAGCATAAACTACATTCTTTTATGTCATTTCTTTGAACAAATATGTGGTGAAGTTAAAATGGTGTTGCTTTGTGTGGACCTCCAGCCACTAGAAACCAGTTTGGACTGTCGATAATTTAGCATTAACTGGACAGTGTCACTCAATGAGACCATAAATGTGGGGCATGTTTTTAAGCTGAGAAACCTAAGTGAAGGACCATGACGCATAATGTGGATCACCAGCAAGGTTGGCAATATAGGAGAGAAGACGAGGTAAATACAAAGCTATGGTTAGACGATGCCAAGATGGAGTTTTAAAAGCATATGGCCTAGAAATTCGAGTGCCACACGAAATTTGCCGGTGCCACTGCGGGTTAACGGCCGCCGAAAATGGTGGCGCCGGTAGGAGTGAAAAATTCGCGCTGGGGCTACTGATTAGTAGCCCAGCGCTAAACTCACGGTGTAACTCCCTTCTGGTGGCATTAGTCCTGGCATCAATCCCGAATGTGGCGTCCAGAAGCAGCGTTGCATCTTCCAACAGCCTCTGGAAGTGAGGCTATGATTTCGCTTGGCATTGTGGGATATTAAAAGGGTAATGCATTGTCATTTGCTTAAAAGGGCAATGCTTTCTGAACTGATAAAAATAAAAATGAAGTAAAAAAATGCAGTTTTCAGCCCTTACTGCTTTACTGCCTTTTTAAAAAGCTGAATTCCCCTCTGCACCTCAAAAAATGGGAAATGTGCTTCAGCACTAACATAAATGGCTTAGCAAGCTAGGGAAGGGGCACCCAGGGTCTCACACGCAGCACTCCAGCTTTCTGCAGGGGATCAACACTGCAAGAGAGATTCTATACCCACAGGGGCCAGGAAGCCCTCCAGAAAGAATGACGTGGGACCAGATCACGGAGGCCGTCACTGCCAGCAGTGTCGCCCCCACCACCTGGCTCCAGTGCCCAAAGAAGCTTCATGACCTCAGACCACTGGTCAAGGTCAGTGAATGCATCTTCAAAAGCCGTCTCCTACCAACTGCACCACTAGCCTCACACACTGCTCAATGCATGACCCCCACCCCTAATCACTCACCTACCAACAATCTGTACCAATCATGAGCCACACCTCCCATTCCTAGCTTCACCTCACCCCCTTGGAGATGATGCTGGCCATTCTTGGCCAGCGGCGGGGCTGAAAGGATACAAGATGCTGGTATGCTCATACGTTATCCTACTTTTCGCATGCACCTCTTGCTTTCCCGCCCTCCCCTCACCACAACTCCACCCTTGTGCCTTCCTCATTTTACACACCCAAGAAATGCAGTCTGCCCAGCCAGTGGTTGACCAAGAAGAGGGAGAGGAGATTGAAGAAGAAGAAGAAGAAGAAGAAGAAACACCGTCACTCGATTTGACACTCCCAGCCATCAGCTCCTCAAGGTCGACCAGCAAGACCATTTGCAGTGTCCCCCAATGAAAGTCAGCAGCCTTCCACCAGCCATGCTGCAGCCACTGGGGTAGCACTGCATGACATCACTAGGATAGACAAAGGCACACACAAGAAAGTCATTAAGGGAATGCATAAGGGTGAAGAGTTGATTTCTTGATGTCATATTGGATGGAAAGATGTATAAAGTTGGATTGGAAAGTTTGCTTTGTGGTGGCTTTTATTTCATAATTGTGGCCAAGAGGACGCTGTGATGGTCAGCAACAGAGGGAAGGGAAGGTGTGGGACAAATGTTGAAAGGGGAATTGGGGTTGTCATCACTGGTACCACAGGTGGATGATTCCATCCTGGATATTCTGGCTAGAATGGGGTTGCCTGGGTTGCATCCTTCCTTCTGCTTCCTCCTCTTCTGCTTCTTCCTCTCTTGTTTCTTCCTCTCCTGTTTCTTCCTCTTCTGCATCTTCCTCTTCCCTCTGCGAGCGGATGCTGTAAATCTGAAATAAAAGCAGAAAATGCTGGAAATACTCAGCAGGTCAGGCAGCATCTTGACCTGAGACGTGAACGCCATCTGGCCCATGGACGTGATTTTGCATCAGTTGGCCTTGTTAAGCCCGCCCTGCGGGCTTGCTGGCCAATTAGGAGGAAGCCGGTGTTAGATGACGTCATTTGATGATGCGTCATCTGCCAGTTTTCTTAAAGGGGCAATGCATATTTTTTTTGACAGCTAATATCTCAGTGTTTGGCAGCATTGAGATGCTGCAAACACTGATAATCACTGTACAAAGGTAAGTTCTTGCACCCAGGCTCACCAGTGACTCCCTCCTTAGGCTAGAACAGATGGCAGCTGCAGGTGAGGTTACAGAAGCAATCTGTTACTAGTGAGAGAGGTTCTCCCAATGAGGTGACTATACATACAAATCAAAACTTGTTACCTACATAAAAGTCTAAATGCATTAAAAATTAATTTCCCAACATTTTCTTACCTCTGAAACTCACCAGTGCACCTTGGATCCTTCACACCACTTCTGCAGCAGTCATCAATGCATAAACATTACAGCAGACTCACAACACGCCACACTTACCTGACGTGGTGTCCGGACATCAGGAAGCCCACAGTAGAAGTGTCAAAATTGGAAAAAGCCTGTTAACTGCCTGTTAACAACCTGTTAACAAGCAATTAAGTGGCTATAATCCTCTTCCCGCTGCTAGGTGTCGGGTCCATGCGCAAATCGGGGACCCGACACTTGGGAAGATTGATTGGAGGCGGATTGACAGCTGTTGCAGGTCCAGAGCTAAACTGCCTATGTCATTGCTCAATTTTCCTTTATTCCAGCAATATAAGTTTGAGTGCTACTTGTGTTATAAAAATATCGGTAACCATACTGCTAGGGAGTTTAAGGCACTGTTGCTGTAGACGTACACGACAAACTAGCATGCAGAGCTTTCCGCACACATTCTCAGAGCAAATCTGTGCTATGTTCTATGTTATTTGAATGAACTACAACAGCTACAACAACTTGCATTTATGTAGCACTTTTAACATAGTAAAACGTCCCAAGGCACTTCACAGGAGCATTATCAAAAAAAAATTGACACCGAGCCACATAAGGAGATATTAGGACAGGAGACCAAACACTTGGTCAAAGAGGTAGAAATACCTAGTCCTATGATGTCATATATTCTGTACCCATTCCCATTCCTCCCCATAGCCTTAGTTTAGTAAAAACGGCAGTACGATATAATAATATAGTACAGAAAATAATTTTTACTGTTCTCTAACTCCTGGAAAAACATTTATCTCTCTCCGGAACCTCAGTTAAAATTACCCCATGTATTTCAGTTATAACCCATAACTGCTTATTTGACTTTATGGAAGTGACGATGATTCTACTACATTGTTAGTAGTAGCCACCCATCTCACAGCTCTAGGAAGGAGCCAAACTATGTTGCTGACATCTTGGGCTCAATTTTCATTGGGCCGTGGGGTGGGCTTTTAGGCGTGCGGGGGGGTAAAATCGCAAAACCTAGGGGTCGCGACACCCCCTGCCTGGTTCCCGCCTCCACGCCATTTTAACCTAGGTGTGTCTGATTGACACGAATCAGTCCCGCCTGCAACAGGCGGGACTGGTCTTTAGGGCCTTAAGCAGCACTGATTGGCCTTTATAATCCCATTTTAACAGGCCTTTGCCTGTTTAACCCTTTTCCCACGCAAAACGCGCCTGGTGGGGATGACGGCTGTGAAACCTGGCGTGAACACTATTGGCTTGCTGACTATCAGCTGTAGGTCCAACATTAAAGAGGATATTTGATCAGTCATCATTTGCAGGTGGCAGGACTTTGTTGTCTCAGGTCTGGGGGAACTTTTAGAAGGCATAACCACAGCTGTGGAAGTTTGGAGCCTCACACACTTCTCCAGTGTGGCCTCCTGCGTGACCCCTCTTGCCACCCTCACTCAGTGCTTCCTCAACTGAGGCACCTACCAGAAGCATGGGAGGCCTTTTTTTCCTTCCCCTCTTGGCATTAGAGGACCTCCAGCCCCATTTGCAAAATGACACACGCCACAACTGCAGAAGTTGCCATCAGAAATTTTATTTACAATAACCAACTGGTGGCATTTTTAAAATAAACACATTTCACCCAAGTGACTACCCTTGTGACTATTAGTGCTTTATTTTCCTCTTACGCGTGCTCCTACGTAGTGGTTCCCCTGTGGCTTCAGCAGCTGTGGAGGCCCCTTGCTCACTTTCCTGCTGCTCCTGTCTCGACACCTTTGGCGGGCGTCCTCTGGGATGGCGAGCCTGTGAGGGCTCGCCAGCAGTCTGCTGCTCCTGTGGCTGTGCAGGGGTTGAGACCACCTCTATCTCCATTGGGTGTGGACTCTGACGGGGCTCTGACCGAGGGCTCTGCAGTGGCATGAAGTGTGAGCGCTTGGAGAGGAGCCCCCACTTCCTTGAGGTCTGCCACCAACCTCCCTCTCATGGGTCAGGTCCCCCTCAGTGCCTGCAAGTGGCTTGAGAGCAGCTTGCTGCACATCACGGGGGCCATGGGGACCCATTTCTACAATGGCAGTCCTACTCAGAGGGCCTGCCATGAAGGTCTGGTTTCTCTGTTCAATAGCTGACCATCGCTCCTCCAGCGATGTCAGTCTATTCTGAACACTCGCAATGTTTTTAACACTCTGGCGACTTAGCTCCTCCATGGCCGTAGCCATCCTCTCCTCTACTGTAGCCATCCTTTCCACGGAGGTTGCCAACCTTTCCGTGGTGATGCGTTCATGCGCCAGTGACTCCACAAAGGCTCTGCTCATGGTCGCTATGGACTCCTCCATTCGCTCCACACTCACAGCGACCCTAGAGACAAAACCTGCCAGAGACTCCTGCATCTGTACCTGGAGTTCCATCACCTCTGATCTTACGGATGGACCCAGGGGCAGAGGGTCGACATGCAGCTGAGCCGAGCTGGCAGAGTCCTGCGCCCTCTGACGAGGACTCTCCACTGCTGTCCCTGTCTCCACAATCTGCTGATGCTCACTTGTGAGCTGTGATACACCAGGTGACAACTCTACTCTATGTCCTGAAGGTCCCACCGAGGTGTGAGTGTCTGCGTTGGTGCTAGGTGTGCTTATTTCGGATGACACTGCGCCCTCAGAGGCTGCAGATTCCTCCGAGGAGTCCGGCTGCTCAGGCTCTTCCTCCTGCACTGTGGTGATGGGGGCTCCCGATGGTCCTGTGGGGGAGTTAAGGAAAAAGTTAGAGATGTGATGCCAAGGTTACATGCACATTGCATTTTGCAGATGATCATAAGTCCATATGATGTAGCTTCAGAATCATTATCAGCGACTCATGCAATGCCAATGAGAGAGATGGATAACTATTCTGTCACCAGCTTGCGGGGATGCTCCTGCCTGTCCTTCCCCAACGTCCACATCTCGGTCAACCCCAGCAATCTCCAGGACGCCTTCCTCCCAGGGGGTGAGCTGGGTTAATGAGGGCAGCCCTCCTCCTGTCCTGGCTCGCTCTCTCCTGTTGTGAGCTCTCTTTTCCTGCAATGAGGGAGACAAGTGGAGGTTGAGTGAGAATGAAGGAGTGAGTGCAGAGATTGCATAGCATAGATACTTAGAAGGAGACAAAGATGGAGTGAGGTTGCAAGACCAAGGGCCCTCCCTGTGAGTTATCAGTTGTGTTCGAAGCATCAGAGTGAGAGGGAGTGTGAGGGCTGCATGGTGGCATAATTCTGTGAATGTGAGCATATAGAGAGAGGGAATGGGTAAGGGCACATGGATGTGAGTGTCTAGTGGGATGTGCAGGAAGAGATTGCTAAAGCTGAGTGCTGGTGAGGAAAGGCAATGGGGAACAGATTGAGGGTGATGGAAACATCATACAGTACTTACTTTTCCAGTGCGAAGAAGGTCATGGAATCTTTTCCTGCACTGCAACCACGTTCTTCGTGTTAGCCCCAAGGAGTTGACTTGACTTGCCACCTCTAGCCACACAGCCTTGGTCTGGCTGGGAGGCCTCTTCCTCCCTGAAGAAGGGAAGAGGACCTCCCTGTGGGCCCTAGCACCATCCAGTAATGTCTGCAGTGAAGCCTAATCAAATTTGGGCGCAGATCTGGCCCTCCAGCTGGCCGTTCCTCCTGCAGGCTCCTGTGCCATCTTAATGTTGAAGGTTGGAAGCCTGCAGAGGAAGCAAGGCTTGCTGTGGACCTTAAAAGCAGCAGCAATGATGACGTCATATTCTGCGACTTTCTGACTGGAAATACTCAATTGCCAAGGCTTCCCACTCACTGGAAATCAATTGGCCAATTGTGTTAAATTTGCATCAATCTTACAGACCCATTTACAATCGTGTCGGAATCACTAAATTCGGGGAAACCGCCAATTCCCCGCACCTGAACTAAAATCGACCCCTTAATGTCAAATATAGAGATTGCAGTCTATTTATCTTTCATCTCCTCCATCTTGGCTCAGTGAATGCTCTCACACCTCAACTATAGTGGTAAATAAGAATCTGTTCAATACACGATTGCGCTCCTATTTGACGACTGCTTGCCTTGTTGTGGAAGTAGAACCAGTCCATTTTAAAGTTACTTTTTTTAATCCTTCTCTCTTTACCGTTAATGACTTTCTTTTGTTTTGTTCTCTCTTCACAGACCATTGAGCTGTGAGATTTGTGGTTTTTGCTTTGTTTCTCTTGGAGTGAGACAAAGCAAGAGACCACTATGGCAACAGGGCTAGCTCAGTAATGAAAGCATTCTATTAAAACTATAGCATTGTAGTTTTAATACAGTACTGTTGTGGTGGCTGGGACAGCAACGCATTAATATCGATTCTTTTCTCTTTCTTGAAAATGTGTGAGAATGTTATCATGAAGGAGAAGGACGTGAGGTCACAATGTCACGTAGGAGGCTCTCACCAAGTCAGGAGTGTTGGAAACTACTTAGGAGTGACAGCCGTGGCTCAGTGGTAGTACTCTCACCTCTGACTCAGAAGGTTGTGGGTTCAAGTCCCACTCCAAGAGACTGGAGCGCAAAAATCTAGGCTGACACTCCAGTGCAGTGCTGAGGGTGCGCTGCACTGTTGGAGGTGCTGTCTTTCGGATGAGATGTTAAACTGAGGCCCTGTCTGCTCTTTCAGATCCCACGGCACTATTTTGAAGAAGAGCAGGGGAGTTATCCCCTGAACCTGCTGTTCCCTATATTTCAATTGAAGTGGGTTTTGGAGTATTTGCTGCTGTAGGTCTCCGCTCCCAGAAACTATGTAAAGGATTTTATTTATTCAAATTACATATGTGCCAATGTGCTAATATGAGGGAGTTATCCCTGGTGTCCTGGTCAACATTTATCCCTCAATCAACATAACAAAAAAAACAGATTATCTGGTCATTATCACATTGCTGTTTGCGGGAGCTTTTTTTTTATTCGTTCATGGGATGTGGGCGTCACCGGCAAGGCCAGCATTTATTGCCCATCCCTGGTTGCCCTTGACAAGGTGGTGGTGAGTCACCTTCTTGAACCGCTGCAGTCCATGTGGTGAAGGTACTCCCTCAGTGCTGTCAAGGAGGGAGTTCCAGGATTTTGACCCAGCGATGATGAAGGATCGGCGATATACTTCCAAGTCAGGATGGTGTGTGACTTGGAGGGGAACTTGGAGGTGGTGGTGTTCCCATGCACCTGCTGCCCTTGTCCTTCTAGGTGGTAGAGGTCGCAGGTTTGGGAGGTGCTGCCGAAGAAGCCTTGGTGAGTTGCTGCAGTGCATCTTGTAGATGGTACACACTTCAGCCACGGTACGCTGGTGGTGGAGGGACTGAATGTTTAAGGTGATGGATGGGGTGCCAATCAAACGGGCTGCTTTGTCCTGGATGGCGTTGAGCTTCCTGAGTGTTGTTGGAGCTGCACTCATCCAGGCAAGTGGAGAGTATTCCATCACACTCCTGACTTGTACCTTGTAGATGGTGGAAAGGCTTTGGGGAGTCAGGAGGTGAGACACTCGCCACAGAATACCCAGCCTCTGACCTGCTCTTGTTGCCACAGTATTTATGTGGCTGGTCCAGTTAAGTTTCTGGTCAATGGTGACACCCCAGAATATTGATGGTGGGGGATTCGGCAATGGTAATGCCATTGAATGTCAAGAGGCAGTGGTTAGGCACTTGCTTGTTGGAGACAGTCATTGCTTGGCACTTGTGTGGCGCGAATTTTACCTGCCACTTATCTGCCCAAGCCTGAATGTCCTCTAGGTCTTGCTGCATGCGGGCATGGACTGCTTCAATATCTGAAGAGCTGCGAATGGCACTGAACACTCTACAGTCATCAGCAAACAGCCTCACCTCTGACCTTATGATGGAGCCAAAGGTTGCTGTGCACAATTGGCTGCCGCGTTTCCTACATTACAACAGTTCAAAAGTACTTAATTGGCTGTAAAGCACTTTGGGACGTCCTGAGGTCATGAAAGGCGCTATATAAATGGAATTTTAAAAAACTTAAACAGAGCCCATAGTTGTGATGTAACTTGGGCTATGCTCTCACACCACTATGAATGGTGCTAGTGAACATGACGTCCATGATGAACAAACCACTTGTCTCTCACCCCCATGAACCTGCTGCTCGCTATACTTCAACTGAAGTAGGTTTCGGAGTATTTACTGTTGTAGGTCTCCACTCCCAGAAACTATGTAAAGGATTTTATTTATTGAAAATGTGTATGTGCCAATGTGCCAATATGAGAAATTAAAAGGTCTTTTTTATTCAGTAATTTTTTAAATATCCACTTTTTCCTGCCAGGGCTGAATTTGATTGTTTTCAAATTGAACTTGCCAAAAATTATGGACCAGCAGAATGGAGAGAAGACATCAAAGGGATCCTGATGAAAGCAGGAATACAGTATCAACAGATCACCTTCCTTTTTGTAGACACACAGGTATCTTTTTGGAATTGAGAAATTTCATTGATACAAACAGAGTTAATCACTAACCCCAGATAAAGTGGCATGTTACTGTGTAATGCACATTGTTAAAATTAACATCCAAACACATTGCAAGCAGATAAAACAACTAAAAATAAAAAATAAAAACAGAAAATGCTGGAAATACTCAGCAGGTCAGGCAGCATCTGTGGAGAGAGAAGGAGAGTTAACGTTTCAGGTCGATGACCTTTCGTCAGAACTGCAAAAAGTTAAAGATGCAACAGATTTTTAGCATGTTCAGGGGCAGGAAAAGGGGGAGGGGAGGAAAGAACAAAAGGGAAGGTTTGTGATAGGGTGGAAGGAAGGAGTGATTAAATTACAAAAGGTATGATAGTACAACGCAAAAGGAGATGGTAATGGGACAAATAAAGAAACAAAAGATGAGTCCAGAAGAGGTGTAACTGGGAATGGCAGAAGCATCAACAACTGCCATGTGAAAAAATAGATGCAGAGGTTGTTATAAATCTCATCAATCATCAAGAAACTGCTCGTGAAATAACGCTGGACAGCCAGCTGGTGGCGCCGTCCAAGGAGTATAAATACTCGGGCGTCGGCCCCAGCTTTCCAGGGACATTTTGTAAGACAAGGAACTAGTGAAGCACAACTGGACCTCCATGTTCTGAAACAAGTTGATTAAAGCCCTGCTTTATGCTCAAACCAAGTGTGTAGTGAGTTTTATTACGTCAATTTAATCAACTTGATATCGACTCCAGGCTTTGGGTGATTCGGGAACAGCCAGCTACGACTCGAACCATAAAAGGGAACTCAGACAAGTAATCGATCCATCATGGCGAAACTACTCAGACTCGCCCGTCTCGACCTGGACCCAAATTCACTTACAGCCGCTAAGGTATGGAAACACTGGTATCGTACCTTTAGCAACTTCCTTGAGGAGTGTGGTGAGAATGTTCCTAACAAGTTACGAATGCTTGCTAATTATGTATCCCCTCATGTGTTTGATTATATCGAAGACTGTGTAGACTATGACGCCCTATCCAAATACTACAGCAGCTATATGTCAAGTCCCCAAATGAAATTTTTGCTCGGCATCTACTGGCCACAACTCGACAACAATCCGGGGACACTTGACGAATTCCTTCAGAAACTTTGCAGGCTCAGCAAGGATTGTAATCTTAAAGCTGTTACAGCTGAGCAGTACCAGGAGGAGTTAATTCGTGATTCCTTTATTAATGGGATTGCGTCTCCCTTCATACGTCAGCGTCTGTTGGAGAATAAAACCCTCAAGTTACAGGCTGCCTATGACCAGGCATGTTCTCTGGACTTAGCAAAGAGGAATGCAGACACCTATCTTTCACCACGTGCACGGGCTGCTGCTATCACTTTTAGTGACTCTTTCGCTAGGCCTCAGGCGGAAGCCCTCACGGATGACGACTCCAACCCGGCTGATTACAACCCTACCCTAGAAACCTACACTGATGACGACCCCGCCCTAGTGCCATCTTGGCAAGCTGGAAGGAAGTGTTTCTTCTGTGGAGGTGCGTTCCATTATAGAAAATGTTGTCCTGCTCGTAACGCGACCTGCAATCATTGCAGCAAGAAAGGTCACTTTTCTAAGGTATGCCACTCAAGAGCCGCTGTTGGTAAGAAAAGCCACTTTTCTAAGGTATACCGATCAAGAGCTTCTGTTAGTTTTGCAGCTACTATCTATAAAACTGCTCCTCCACCAAGAGCCACTACTAAGGTTACAGCTGCAATCTATAAAACTGTTCCTCCCCAAGAACCACTACTAAGGTTACAGCTGTCAAGGGTAAAACTGCCCCTCCTCCCATCACAGCTGTTTTTCCCCAAAGTCTGTCCCATGCAGCCACGAAGGTTTCGGTAAATGGACACATTTTGAGTGCACTAATCGACTCATGCAGCTCTGACAGCTTCATTAGTGCGCGGGCTGTCAGTAAGTTAAAACTGCGTATTTACACCTCGGACAGGGAATTTGCAATGGCTCTGATGACACTCACCACCAATTCTTCCGGCTTTTGTCTTGTCGACCTTATTCTCAATGGCCGCACTTATTTCTCCAACCGGGGTGCTCAAGAACTGATGCAGTGATGTGCTCCTGGGACAGGATTTCCAGAAACAACACAAAAGACTCACTTTCGAGTTTGGAGGGTCAAAGCTGGAGCTTACTATTTCCAAAGTACCGTTTTGTGCGCTTTCGGCGGCTTCGCTCGACGAGCCCTCCTTGTTTGCCAATCTTTCCCCCTGATGTAAGCCCATAGTCGCTAAATCACGACGTTTCAGCCAAGATGATCGATCCTTTATCGAGACAGAAATCTCTTGCCTTCTAGCTGACGGTATCATTGAGCCATGTTCATCTTCCTGGCGGGCTCAAGTCGTCGTTGTTAAAAATCCTCTGAAGCAACACAAGAAACGTCTTTGCATCGATTACTCGCAAACTATTAATCAGTATACTGACCTGGATGTCTACCCACTACCACGCATCGATGACATGGTCAATAACCTTGCCAACTACAAGGTATTTTCAACTTTTGATTTAAAGAGCGCATATCATCAAGTGCCGTTAAAGGACTCTGACAAGAAGTACACGGCCTTTGAGGCCAATAGTCGGCTTTACCAGTTTTTGTCGCCTTCCATTTGGGGTCACCAAAGGGGTGGCCGTCTTTCAACGGGCAATGGATAGCCTAGTCAAACAGGAGAACTTAACGGACACTTTTCCATATCTGGATAATATCACCATTGCTGGTCATGACCAGAAGGAGCATGATGCCAACCTCCAGAAATTTTTTGACGTTCTCCGTCGTCGCAACTTAACCTTAAATGAGTCCAAATCTGTGAAATCAGTACCATCAGTCAACATCCTTGGCTACTGGGTGGGCAACGGTGTCATCAAACCGGATCCGGAGCGACTTCGTCCGCTTCAGGAGCTCCCTCCCCCTACAAATCTCGGCTCTCTTCGTCGGGCACTCGGCATGTTCGCCTATTATGCGAAATGGATACCCCACTTCTCCGACAAGATTCAGCCCCTGCTTCACGCGAAGTCATTTCCATTAGAGGCAACGGCTATTTCAGTTTTCAACCTCCTCAAGCGACAACTGGAAAAAGCCACGCTTCGTTCCATTGATGAAAATCTTCCTTTCGTGGTCGAGTGTGATGCATCGGATGTGGCGATCTCTGCTACCTTGAATCAAGGTGGTCGACCCGTTGCATTTCTGTCCAGAACTTTGGAGGGTAGCGAGCTCCAATATCCTCCTGTCGAGAAGGAGGCTATGGCCATCATCGAAGCGGTATGTAAATGGAGTAATTTTCTCGCTCATCGCTATTTCACACTTATAACCGATCAGCGCTCTGTGGCTTTTATGCTGAATAACCGGAGACACACTAAGATCAAGAATAACAAAATACAACTCTGCAGGATGGAATTGGCCGCCTTTGGATACGCCATACATTATCGACCCGGCAAAGAGAATGTGGCCCCGGATACCCTCACGTGGGTATTCTGCTCTTCTATGTCAACTTCGACTCTGGCGGATCTTCATACTGACTTATGCCATCCTGGCGTTACCCGTATGTTGCACTTTGTACGATCTAAAAATCTCCCATTTTCTACGGAAGATGTGAAAAGAACGTGCTCCTCCTGTAGAATTTGTGCGGAATTAAAACCGCAATTCTTCCATCCATCGGATGGCTCGCTCATACACGCTATTCAGCCTATGCAGCGACTCAGCTTGACTTTAAAGGGCCATTGCCCTCCTCAACGCGAAACACCTACTTACTGACTATGGTGGACGAATATTCACGCTTTCCCTTTGCTTTCCCCTGTCCCAATATGCTTACTTCCACAGTGATCAAATGCCTTGATCAAGTCTTTTCCCTCTGCGGTACGGCCAATTTCATCCAGTCTGATCGGGGTCCCTCCTTCATGTCAAGCGAACTCAATAGTTAACTCTCCCAACGGGGAATCGCCACAAGTAAAACGACACCGTACCATCCCATCGGTAACGGACAGGTTGAGAGATACAACGCTATCATTTGGAACGCTGTTCGTCTTGCGCTGAGGTCACGCAACCTACCAGACCAGCAGTGGGAAGCTATGCTCCCTGATGTGTTGCATTCCATCAGGTCTCTCCTTTCTACATCTACCAATGTCACACCTCAAGAGCGATTCTTCAGCTTCCAGCGTCGCTCCACCCATGGAACGTCTCTACCGTCATGGTTGGCAGCTCCCGGCCCCGTGCTGCTGCGACGATTCGTCCGATCATCTAAAACCGATCCTCTCATTGACGAGGTAGAACTCACGGATGTCAACCCCACATACGCGCACGTGCGGTACCCTGATGGCCGGGAGTCCACCGTTTCACTCCGGGACCTGGCTCCCTGTCCGGCCGGTTCCACGGACCCAACCGATAGAGGGACCCACGGGGATGATGCTGACACCCTGCGCTCCCCAGAAGATGACGCCCTACCTGGGGCATCGAGAGATCTGCCAGCTGCCCCACCGGATCCACTCGGGGAGCTGAGCGCACCCCATGGGATGGCCACCCGTTGCCAGGACGCCGGTCAATCCCCAGCTATCCAACAGGATGAAGCCAGTTCTGCACCTGTAGGGATCCGCACCCGGAGTCACGATCTCCCCAGCCTCCCTCTGGTCAATCAGAGCAACACGGGCCCTGTCGATCCACCAGTACGGATCAAGCGGCCCAGGGACCAAGACACGGTCCAGAGAGACGTGCCTTCTAGCCATAAACAAAAATCTAAAAGACTGCGGCCATTCGTGGTCTGCCTGATCCGCTAAGAGGAAGTCGTCGGACTTCCATATCTTTTAGGCAGGAACAATGTTATAAATCTCATCATTCATCAAGAAACTACTCGTGAAATAACACTGGACGGCCAGCTGGTGGCGCCGTCCAAGGAGTATAACTACTCGGGCGTCGGCCCCAGCCTTCCAGGGACATTGTGTAAGACAAGGAACTAGTGAAGTACAACTAGACCTCCATGTTTTGAAACAAGTTGATTAAAGCCTTGCTTTATGCTCAAACCAAGTGTGTAGTGAGTTTTATTACGTTAATGGTTATGGTCTAAAATTGTTGGACTCGATGTTGAGTCCAGAAGGCTGTAAAGTACCTAATAGAAAGATGAGGTGCTGTTCCTCGAGCTTACGTTGAACTTCATCGAGACAGTGTAAGAGGTCGAGGACGGAGAGGTCAGATTGGGAGTGGAGCGGAGAATTAAAGTGACAGACGACCGGAAGCTTGGGGTCACGCTTACGGACTGAACGGAGGTGTTCTGCAAAGTGATCACCCAATCTGCGATTGGCCTCCCCAATGTAGAGGAGACTGCATCGTGAGCAGCGAATACAGTATACTAAATTGCAAGAAGTACAAGTAAATCGCTGTTTCACCTGGAAGGAGTGTTTGGGGCTCTGAACAGTGGGAAGGGAGGAGGTAAAAGTGCAGGTGTTGCATCTTCTGCACTTGCATGGGAGGGTGCCGTGGGAAGGGGAGGGGGTGTTGGGGGTGTTTGAGGAGTGGGCCAGGGTGTCGCGGAGGGAGCGGTCCCTTTGGAATGCTGAAAGGGGAGGGGAGGAGAAGATGTGTTTGGTGGTGGAATCACGCTGGAGGTGGCGAAAATGGCAGAGGATGATCCGTTGAATGTGGAGGCTGGTGGTGTGAAAGGTGAGGACAAGGGGAACCCTATCATGGTTCTGGGAGGGAGGAGAAGGGGTGAGAGCAGAAATGCAGGAAATGGAATGGACACGGTTGAGGGCCATGTCAACCACGGTAGAGGGGAATTCTCCGTTGAGGAAAAAAGACGACGTAGAAACATAGAAGATAGCAGCAGGAGTAGGCCATTTGGCCCCTCGAGCCTGCTCCACCATTCAATGCGATCATGGCTCATCATCCAAATTCAGTACCCGGTCCCTGCTTTCTCCCCATAACCCTTGATCTCTTTAGCCTTAAGAAATATATCCAACTCCTTCAATATATTTAATTAATTGGCCTCTACTGCCTTCTGTGGGAGAGAATTCCACAGGTTCACCACTCTCTGGGTGAAGAAATTCCTCCTCATTTCTTTCCTAAATGGCTTACCCCTTATCCTTAGACTGTGACCCCTGGTTCTGGACACCCTGACCATCGGGAACATCCTTCCTGCATCTAGTCTGTCCAGTCCTGTCAGAATTTTATAAGTTTCAATGAGATCCCCTCTCATTCTTCTAAACTCCAGTGAGTATAAGCCCAATCGACCCAATCTCTCCTCATACGTCATTCCTGCCATCCCAGGTATCAGCCTGGTGAATCTTCGCTGAACTCCTTCCATGGCAAGAACATCCTTCCTCAGAAAAGGCGACCAAAAATGCACACAATACTCAAGATGTGGTCTCACCAAGGCCCTGTACAACTGCAGCAAGACATCCTTGTTCCTGTACTCAAACCCTCTCGCTACGAAGGCCAATATACCATTTGCCTTCTTAACTGCCTGCTGCACCTACATGCTTACCTTCAGCGACTGGTGCACAAGGACACCCAGGTCTCATTGCACTTCCCCTTCTCCCAATCTATTGCCATTCAGATAATAATCTGCCTTCCTGTTTTTGCCACCAAAGTGGATAACCTCACATTTATCCACGTTATATTGCATCTGCCATGCTTCTGCCCAATCACCCAACCTGTCCAAATCATCCTGGAGTTTCTAGGCATCCTCCTCACAGCACACACGCCCACCCAGCTTTGTGTCGTCTGCAAATTTGGAGATATTACATCTAGTTCCCTTGTTTAGATCATTAATATATATTGTGAATAGCTGGGGTCCAAGGACCGATCCCTGCGGTACCCCACTAGTCACTGCCTGCCACTCGGAAAAAGACCCGTTTATTCCAACTCTTTGCTTTCTGTCTGCCTACCAGTTCTCTATCCAGGTCAATACCTTGCCCCCAATCCCATGTGCCTTAACTTTACACGCTAATCTCTTATGCGGGGCCTTATCGAAAGCCTTCTGAAAGTCCAAATGCACCACATCCACTGGTTCTCCCTTATCTATTTTACCAGTTACATCCTCAAAAAATTCCAGTAGATTAGTCAAGCACAATTTACCTTTTGTAAATCCATGTTGACTTTGTCCGATCCTGTCACTGTTTTCCAAGTGCTCTGCTGCTACATCTTTTATAATGGACTCTAGCATTTTCCCCACTACCGATGTCAGGCTTACCGATCTGTAATTCCCCGTTTTCTCTCTACCACCTTTTTTGAACAGTGGGGTAACATTAGCTTCCCTCCAATCCATGGGTACTGTTCCAGATTCCATCGAATGTTGGAAGATGATCAGCAATGCATCTA
Source organism: Somniosus microcephalus (assembly GCF_052327205.1). NCBI lineage: Eukaryota > Metazoa > Chordata > Chondrichthyes > Squaliformes > Somniosidae > Somniosus > Somniosus microcephalus. Next base: position 134,710,484 of record NC_140997.1, read on the forward strand.
CTATTTCTAGGGCCACTTCCTTAAGTACCCTAGGATGTAGATTATCAGGCCCTGGGGATTTATCGGCCTTCAATCCCATCAATTTCCCTAACACCATTTCCCTACAAATACTGATTTCTTTCAGTTCCTCCCTTTCATCAGACACTATGTTCCCCGACATCTCTGGGAGGTTATTTGTGTCCTCCTTTGTGAAGACAGAACCAAAATATGTATTTAATTGGTCTGCCATTTCTTTGTTCCCCATTATAAATTCCCCTGATTCTGACTGCAAGGGACCTACGCTTGACTTCACCAATCTTTTTCTCGTCACATATCTACAAAAGCTTTTACAGTCAGTTTTTATGTTCCCTGCAAGCTTACTCTCATATTCTATTTTCCCCTTCTTAATTAACCCCTTTGTCTTCCTTTGTTGAATCCTAAACTGCTCCCAATCCTCAAGTTCACTGCTTATCGGAAGACATATCGGAAGCACTAGTATGGAAGGTGGCATTGTCAGAGGAGATGCGACGGAGATGGAGAAACTGGGAGAATGGAATAGAGTCCTTACATGAAGCGAGGTGGGAGGAAGTGTAGTCCAAGTAGCTGTGGGAGTCAGTTGGCTTATAGTGGATGTTTGTCGATAGCCTATCCTCAGAAATGGAGACAGAGAAGTCGAGGAAGGGAAGGGAAGAGTCGGAGATGGACCATGTGAAGGTGAGGGAAGGATGGAAATTGGAAGCAAAGTGAATGAAATTTTCTAGTTCAGGGCGAGAGCAGGAAACGGCACTGATACAGTCATCAATGTACCGGAAAAAGGAGTGAGGGAGGGGACCTGAGTAGGACTGGAACAAAGAATGTTCCACATATCCCACGAAAAGGCAGGCATAGCTAGGACCCATGCAGATTCCTATAGCAACACTGACATGAATCAGTCATTCATGAAAGAAAGACTTATGAAATAATACTGAGCGGCCTACGGGTGGCGCTGTCCAGGGAGAGTATAAATACTCGGGCATGGGCCCAGCTTGCACAGGACATTTTTAACAGGAACTAGTGAAGGACACAACTAGAGCTCCATGTTGTAAAACAGTTGATTAAAGCTTTGTTTAACGCTTAGACCAAGTGCCTGGTTGGTTTCTTACGTCAAACACCTTTAAGTTGGAGGAAGTGAGTGGAGTCAAAGGAGAAGTTGTTCAATGTGAGAACAAGTTCAGCCAGGCGGAGGAGGATGGTGGTGGATGGGGACTGGTTGGGCCTCTGTTCACGTAAAAAAAAAAGGCCTGGAAATGACTGTACAAACGATCATATCAAATCACACTCTCTGCTATTTTAACAGAGATGTTTAGCCATTTAAAATAAACGGTTTCACAACTCTGTTAACAAAGGGGAGAAAGGTATTTGATATCTGTGTGCTAAGCGTTCACATGACATCACTCAAGGCAATTTCCAGGCTAAAATGACCAGATAGTGCCTCTACCTCTCGCAGTATGAGCTACATAGACAGCATGTGCATGTATAAGAATGATTAGAGGTTGGAGGAAGCCCCCGCCTGAAATAAGATGGAACTTCATATTGACATGGAAGTGACGTACTTATGCCTTCCATGTCATCTTCCCATTTCACACTGGAGCAGTGCCGGGTGCAGATCTCACCCATCTATACTGAGCATCCAGGGTTGCTATGTGCTGAGCTGTATACAGTTTCAAAGCATTCTACAGTTTTATGGCCATTGCTGCAACATTTCTCTTCATTTTTAAATTTTCCTCCTGGCACTTAGGTCTTCATGAGCCTTTGCGCCAATTGATGTTGCTTTCGTTACCTCATGCACCAATACTGGCACCAATGGATATCCTCATGGGAATACTCATGCCTGAGGTTCTTTGCACCCATCTGCTGGTATCCACACACCTGCGTCTGCAGACAAAAGGTGACCAGACCTCGCTGGTTGCCTGCCAAGATGCCACCAACCATATTTTCAGGCATTGTTGCACTAACCTTGCAGTGACTGTGAGAAACTGTCTACACAGTGTCCTGTGCTATATGCAGCTACCATGCAGCTTAAGGCTGTCACAGCCAGTGACAGTATCAGTGAGCTATAGACTCAAGCATGCACCTTCTTTCAAGCATGCTGCACTGTACACTCATGGGGATGGTGCCATGGAGTGACACAGAGGGCAACCATTCTTGCAACCATCTCATGCAGCACCATGAAACAGCAGCCATCAAATAGGGGCTCAGGAGCTGTGCTTCCCTTTCACGTGCCTGCAGACTCATCAACAATATCAACAACTTGCATTTATATTGCCTTTAACGTAGTAAACCGTCCCAAGGCACTTCACAGGAGTGTTATCAAATAAAATTTGACACCAAGCCACATAAGGTGATGTTAGGGCAGATGGTCAATGAGGTAGGCTTTAAGGAGTATTCCAAAGGAGTAAGGAGTGGTAGAGAGGCAGAGAGGTTTAGGGAGGGAGTTCCAGAGCTTAGGGCCTAGGCAGCTGTAGGCATGGCTGCCAATGGTGGAGCGATTAAAATCGGGGATGCACGAGAGGCCAGAATTGGAGGAGTACTGATATCTCGGAGGGTTGTAGGGCTGGAGGGGGTTACAGAGATACAAAGATAGGCCATGGAAGTATTTGAAAAGATGAGAATTTTAAATTCGAGGTGTTGCTCAACCAGGAGCCAATGTAGGTCAGCGAGCACAGGGGCGATGAGTGAATGGGACTTGGTGTGAGTTAGGATACGGACAGCAGAGTTTTGAATTAGCTTAAGTTGATGGAGGGTGGAAGATGGTAGGCTAGCCAGAAGTGCATTGGAATAGTCACATCTAGAGGTAACAAAGGCATGAATGAGGGTTTCAGCAGCAGGTGAGCTGAGGCAGGAGTGGAGTCGGGTGATGTTACGGAGGTGTAAGTGGGCGGTCTTAGTGATGGCACGGATATGGTGTTCTGTCTCAAGGGGTTTTATACCCTTACCTATGTAACAATTAAGAAGGACTCCGGGGTGGAGAGCTTAGTTAACGGCCATTTTATTTACAATGTGCTTCTTCACTCAATGCACTACATTTCCCATAGTGCATTGCAAATCACCACTACGGTATCCCATGTGGGACAATTCTAATACACATTCAAAATACACAACATATTTCCTCCCCCTTAAAATAGAATGTCCGCAAAACAGAATAACTGAAAATGACTATAACTTTGGAAGAGAGGGTAGACTGCCTCTACACTCCGCTAACCCTGGGGATTATTCTGCCCCATGCACACCGGTTAGCACTAGCTGTAACTAAGGCGCTCTGGAGGCTGCCTTTCTCTTTGGGGGTAACACCTAGTCTCAGGAGTAGGCTCTGGCTGGCTGTCCCGTGACCCTGCAGGCGTGGCTTCCTCCCTCGATGGCACAAGCGTGGATGGTGCCACCATCTCAGGGTCGGACGACCAGTCCCTGCTGGAGCCCCCAGCAGGTCCTTGATCCTCTGTTTTTTGGGTTACCTGTGGCGACTGTCTTGGCAGTAACTGGCCTACATGCCGTCTCCATGTTCAGTCGTCTCCGGTGCGGACTCGGTATGAAACGGGGCCCGTCTTTTGAATGACCGTAGCCGGGACCCACCGCTCCGGGGTGGTGTAGTTACACGCGAGGACTTTGCCCCCCACCACAAAGTGTCGTTCTTTGGACCTCTGAGCTCGTCTGCTGACTTGATCCTGTTGATTGGCGTGCACCACTGCTTCTGTGGACGTTGGCCTCAGCAGGTCAAGGCGTGTCCGTAGCTGCCTTCCCATGAGTAGGTAAGCAGGAGATGCTCCAGTCGTAGCATGAGGCGTGTTTCGGTATTTCAGCAAGAAAGCATTCAGGCGCTGCTTTAGAGGAGCATCACTTCTTGCTGCTTTCAACGCGCGTTTCAGCATTCTGACAAATCTCTCCGCCAATCCATTTGTGGATGGATGATAAGGCGCGGAGAACGTGTGCTGGATTCCATTGCTCTTGAGGAACTCCTCCAGCTCCTGGGATGTGAACTGTGTTCCATTGTCGGTTACGATCTGCTCCAGCAGACCAAATCGCCCGAACATCTCTCTCAGAGTCTCGATGGTTTTCTCCGTAGTGGTAGTGGACATTACTGCAACCTCCGGCCATTTGGAATGGGAGTCCACCGCGAACAGGAACATCGCTCCTTCCACTGGTCCCGCGAAGTCCAGATGGATCCGTTGCCACGGTGTCGCCGGCCATTCCCATGGATGCAGTGGCGCTGCTCTTGGCGTATCCCTGGTTGTCTCGCATGATGGGCATGATTTCGCTTCAACTTCAATTTCATGATCCAGACCGGGCCACCAGAAGTAGCTTTGTGCCAGCTCCTTCATCCGGACAATACCACAATGTCCTGAGTGCAGCTCGTTGAGGACATGTTTCCGCAGCTTTGGTGGTATGATCACTCGCATGCCCCAAAGGAGGCATCCTGATGTGACAGACAACTCCTTCCCTCTTGACAGGTAAGGTAGGAGCTCAGGTGGTGCGTCTGACACCCGTGATCCGTCTCCTCGCATCACCCGATCCAGCACCTTGGATAGCGTAGGGTCCACTCTGGTCTCTTTCTTGACCTGCCGGGCCGTGACAGGGGCATTGCTCACCATGTCAAAGTAGAAAATCTTCTGCTCACAGCCTTCAGAGGGCACAGGCAGCGGAAGTCTTGACAATCCATCCGCATTGCCATGTGCTGCTGACCTCCGGTATTTGATGTTGTAATTGTGAGCGCTTAACATCAGCGCCCAGCGCTGCATCCTGCACGCTGCCAGGGAGGGTATTCCTGTGTGTGGACCAAAGATCGATGTCAGAGGACGATGATCCGTCAGCAAGGTGAATTTCCTTCCGAACAAGTAGTGATGGTACTTTTTGATTCCAAAGTTAATGCCCAAAGCCTCTTTTTCGATCTGCGGGTATTTCACCTCCGCCTTGCTCAGGGACCTTGACGCGAATGCAATTGGCTTCTCTTCGCCTGAGGGAAAGATGTGGGACACAACCGCGCCGACGCCATAAGGCGATGCGTCACAGGCCAGCTGAATCTGCAACAACGGGTCAAAGTGCGTCAACACTCTGGGGTCAGTCAAAGCTGCTTTGGCTTTCTTGAATGCAGCTTCGCACTCCTTCATCCACGCCCAGGCCTTGCCCTGACACAGCAACTCATGTAATGGCTTCAACAGTGATGCCAGCTGTGGAATAAACTTTCCGTAATAGTTCAGGAGACCTAAGAATGACGGCAGCTGGCCGACATTTGTAGGTGCAGGAGCGTTGGCAATGGCTTTCACTTTCGACGGTGCTGTGTGTAGGCCGTCCGCGTCGATGACATGGCCTAGGTACTCCACTGATGGCTTGAAAAATTCGCATTTGTCCTTGCGAACGCGTAAGCCATATCCTTCAAGTCTTCCCAGTGTCTTCGTCAGGTTCTGCAGATGCTCGTTGTCGTCCTTTCCTGTGACAAGGATATCGTCAAGATAACATTGTACCCCTGGAATGCCGCTTAAGATCTGGTCCATAGCCCGCTGAAACAATGCTGGTGCTGACGTTATACCAAAGGGTAGGTGGCAGTACCTGTAGAGGCCCTTGTGGGTGGTGATGGTGAGGTACTTCTGCGAGTCCTCTTCTACATGCATCTGCAAGTAGGCTTGGCATAGATCAATCTTGCTAAACTTCTGACCGCCTGCTAGACCCGCGAAAAGATCTTCAATGATGGGGAGGGGATACTGTTCAGCTGAGAGCACAGGATTCACTGTTACTTTGAAATCTCCACATAAGCGAACCGCGCCGTCACTCTTCATCACTGGTACCACGGGTGTGGCCCACTCACTGTGCGAAACCGGCACCAGGACCCCTATCTTGACCAGACGCTCCAGGTCAGCCTCCACCTTTGGTCTGAGGGCATAGGGAACGTTCCTGGCCTTCAGGAATCGTGGCTGGCTGTCAGGCTTCACCTTGAGTTTGACCGTAATCCTCTTCATACTCCCCAATTCTCCGTCAAAGACAGCCGCATGCTTTGTCAACACTGCCGCTAGCCCCGCCTCTTCAACTGACACTGCATTCACTTTTTTCCAATCCAGATGAATTTTCTCCAACCATGGCCTGCTCATCAGGGATGGATAGTCACCCTTGACCACGTAAACTGGCAGCATCACGGTTTGTCCATTAAGCTCCACCTCGACCTCCGTCTTACCCAGCATTGGGACTGTTTCCCCAGTGTAGGTCTTTAAGATGAGCTTGGCCGGCGTCAGTGATAGGTAGTTCAGTTTTTCTTTGAATAGCTTCTCTGAAATCAAGGAGACAGCGGCCCCCGTATCCAGCTCCATTTTGACCGGTATTCCCTCTAGTAGTGGAGTGACTCCATAGCCTGATGAGCCTCCATTCACCGTTAACACATGGAGGTTCAGCTCCCCATTAGAGTCTGTGTCACTGTCTTCCTGTTCTTGTTTCACCATGTGTAGGTTTTTCTTTTTAGAACGCCAGTTGGATGTGTTTCCTTGTTTGTTTTTGTGTGTCTCTGTGTAGGATTGTTTGCTTTGCCCTTTACGCACACATTCAATGTGTCCTTTCTTTTCACATTTCTGACAGGTCAGGTCTTTACACCAGCAGTCAGATGGCTGATGACCTGACCTTCCACATCGGTAACACTCTCTGGCGCCCCTTGCATGCTTATCCGGTGTAGCTGCTACCCTGTGCACTCTTGTTACAGCCCCCAACAGCTGTGCATCTTTAGCTGCTAACTCCATAGACACAGCGAGCTCCACTGCTGATTTAAGTGTCAGTTTGTCAGTCGTGAGCAAGCGCTTCTGTGTTGCTTCACATCTTAATCCACACACAACCCTATCACGGACAGTGTCATTTAGAGTTTCACCAAACTCACAATGCTCAGTTAGCTTCTTTAGCACTGTAACATATTCGGCTATGGACTCACCCTCCCCTTGGTTTCATTTGTGAAACCTGAACCTCTCGGCAATCAGCAGCGGCTTGGGTGCGAAATGTGTTTCCAAAACTTCCACAATCTGATCATATGTCTTAGCGCCGGGCTTATCCGGGTGCATCAAACTCCGTAACAAGCCAAATGTTTTTGCTCTGATCACACTGAGGAAAGTTGCCACTTTCACGTCATCTTTAATGCCATTTGCAGTCACGAAAAATCCGAAACGCTCTGTATAAGCACTCCATTGCTCCGCCGTTTCATCAAATGGTCCAAATGCTCCGGTTAGCATAGCCATTTTGTTTTCTTTTCTTTACAGTCCTTTTCCTCCACTTTTTTTTAATTTTTACAGTCCTTTTCCTCCATTTCGTTTCACTGTATCGTTACTCTCCCCCTTCTTATTTGTGGAACACACGAACCGCCACTGCATCAGCACTAAACTGCAGGCGCGCCATTAAGAAAAGACAGGAACTTCTTACTTTAAACATCGCTGATTCCAGTGCAAAGTGATGCGCAAGTCCGTCGTCCTCGTCGCCAGTTTTGTTGTGTTTCAAGGGGTTTTATACCCTTACCTATGTAACAATTAAGAAGGACTCCGGGGTGGAGAGTTTAGTTAATGGCCATTTTATTTACAATGTGCTTCTTCACTCAATGCACTACATTTCCCATAGTGTATTGCAAATCACCACTACGGTATCCCATGTGGGACAATTCTAATACACATTCAAAATGCACAACATATGGGGAAGCTCATCTCGGGGGTCATATACGACACCAAAGTTGCGAACAGTCTGGTTCAGCCTCAGACATTTGGCAGGGAGAGGGATAGAATCAGCAGCTAAGGGACAGAGTTTGTGGCGGGGACTGAAGACAATGGCTTCGGTCTTCCCAATATTTAGTTGGATGAGATTTCTACTCATCTAGTACTGGGTGTCAGACAATTTAGAGACAGTGAAGGGGTCAATAGAGCTGGTGGTGAGGTACATGTCAGCATACATGTAAAACCTGACGTGTTTGCAGATGATGCAGCATGTAGATGAGAAATAGAGGGGGCCAAGGATAGATCCTTGGGAGACTCCTGAGGTAACGGTGTGGGAGCGGAAAGAGAAACCATTGCAGGTGATTCTCTGGCTACGACTGGATAGATAATGGAACCAGGCGAAGGCAGCTGAACGCTAGAGGAGAGGCATTGGAGGAGGATGGTGTGCTCAACCGTGTCAAAGGCTGCAGACCGATCGAGGAGGGATAGTTTACCACAGTCACAGTCACACAGGATGTCATTTGTAACTTTGATAAGAGCCGTTTCAGTACTGTGGCAGGGGCGAAAACCTGATTGGAGGGATTCAAACATGGTCTTGCTCGCGCGTCCACTGACTCAGGCCGGGAGCACGGGGTCTCCTGGGCGGTTGCGCCCGCAGCGCGATATCACGAGCGGTGCCGGAGGGAGAGGGGGGAGGGTACCCGTTGCTCGCGCGTCCACTGACTCAGGCCGGGAGCACGGAG